>NC_056731.1:1023345856-1023355856 GCF_019279795.1 Protopterus annectens | reverse complement strand
TAGATATCCCCTTTTCTCCAGAGCTCATCTGCAGAGTTACACTCCCGGTCTGCCAACCAGATTCTGATGTCCTCGGGTAAAGTACTAAGGGCTTGTTTCCTCACCAAAAGGTCTGCCAGCCTTTTAAAAGTGGTGACCTGATGCCCACTCACCCACCTATGAAAATAAGTGCTTAACTCAGCAATATAATCACGTACACTTTCATCTGCCTGGCATCTATGCTTGCAAAACTTTTTTTCTGTTAAGCTTCAGGTGTTAACTTATAACAGTTCATTAAGCATTGTTTTACTCTATCATAGTTTAAACAATCAGTATGAGACAATTTAGAAAAAGCAGTTACAGCTTTACCGTGGAGTAAGGGGGTGAGGAACCATACCCAGAGCTCTTGGTCAACATTATACTGTTTGCATACTTTTTCAAATATGTAAATAAAATTATCAAAGTCATCCCCCTCTGCAAATTGTGGAAGAAATTTACTGATGTTTATTGCTTCAGGGGTCCAGTTATTCCCTTACCCATTACCTCCATGACCCTGACGAAGATTCAACATATCCCTTGCATGTTGTCACTGTTTCTGTGTTTCTTCAGCCTCCACTCATTGCAGTCTCTCATTTTCTTTGAACTCCAAATGCTGCAGTCTCCCACTTTCTTCTGTCTCCAAATGTTTGGCCTCCAGTTCAAGTGTCTTTAACTCTAGACAGATTTTTAAGGCCTCTAAGGAAAAGATGAACTGTCCTGTTTCTAAGGGTGGCAAATTCAAATCACCAGACTGGTTAACCTCCTGGCCACTGGTTTTCACTGCACTAGTGATTAAAGCTGAAATCATTTCCTCTCTAGTCTAGTTAGCATGCAGCAATCCTTTGGCTTCACAGACCTTGGCTAACTGGTTCTTTTACAGCTTACTATAATCCTCTGCTGACATCTTTGCCAGCCTTCCTTGACTAAACTAAACTAACAAAAGTAAATAAATAAAGCTGCTGTTAATATGAAACTCTGAATGTTTAACTTGTGCGTTTTGATAGCACACACACCTTCACTGACAACTGCCCGCATGCTACTGCTCTGACACCAATCTGTGGCAGCCTCTCTATCCCAGACCAGTTATCAAGGAGCCTCTATCCTTACTGTGAAAAACTGAAAGGCTGCCAGCCCTGCCAGAGAGAATCTTGCAAATAATTCTATTATTTGTAAATATTAATATAATCCACAGGGTGAGGTGGCCACGACAGTTAGCATTGTCACCTCACAGCAAGAGGTTCTCTGGTTTGATTCTCAGCTGGGATGTCTTCTGTGTGGAGTATGCAAAACCTCCCTGTGGTCGCGTGGGTTTCTTCCGAATGCTACAGTTTCCTCCCACAGACATGCTGTAGGTGGATTGGAAACACTAAACTGGCTCTAGGCTTGAGTACGTGCACTTGTGTGCCTTCTGTGGAAGGTTGGGCACCGGGCTGGCAACTCTATACCATAAAACTCCACTGCCAATCATGAGCAGACATGTGTTCCGCTGTGGCGACCCATAACCGGGAAAAGCTGAAAGAAGAAGAATATAATCCACAGGTTGGTTTTACAAATGTAAAAGAGAACTATATGTTATAATTAAACTAAATGTTGTACTGAGCTTCAAAATTGTAACTGCAGTGCACCCTGCTGGAAGAAAGCTGAGTAAAGCATTTTATGACTGTTTGATTTCAGGGCTCGGAGACAGGATGTCTGGATGAAGGAATTCTTTCCATTATCTTAGGACAAGAGTTAATTGCTAGATTTTACATATATAATATTTTTTATGGCTGTGGCTTCCTGCAAGTGCACATTACGAAAAAGAAATGTAAATTTTGAATTTCTGTTAGCCTGGGAAGCTAAATCAGAACTGTTAAGAATGATGTAATCTAAAATGAGTCAGCAGTGACGTATTATCAATTTAAGACTTTCTAAAAGAGAGAAAATCAGACCATCTTGGGTTTTGTCTGAACCTGAACATATCAACTCACCAGTACTTTGGTTTGCTCTATATGTATGCAAGTTATTTAGAACATTGTTTCTCTTAGAAATAGATAGAAAATAGTAAAATTAGACTAGCTGTTTTCTATATTTGTCAGACTGTTCTACACTATTATAAGCATTTCCCTGTGATGTTTGAACTCTTGACTAGCACTGTGTTGAATTAAGGAGATTTGTCTTGTGTTTTTATTATTAAACATTTTTAAACCTTTCAACTGTGGCTGTTTTGTGTAGAGATAATTTAAGCTCTAGAGTACATTGCATGTATATAGTGATACCGTCCAAGCCACTCCAATAAGCCTTGCTGTTCATCATACTTACTAATTGAATAATAATATTGCACAGTACAGACACCCATTGATAAGGGCCTTATTAGTAGCTGATATTATTGGTTGGTGGCAGTGATTTCTACCTTATAGCCTGGGCAGAGGGGGGGGGGGCATAGCTGGAGAACCTGTGTCAGCCTTCCCCCAGGAGTGTGTGTGTGTGTGTGTGTGTGTGTGTGTGTGTGTGTGTGTGTGTGTGTGTGTGTGTGTGTGTGTGTGTGTGTGTGTGTGTGTGTGTGTGTGTAACTCATATCACAAAGTGTGTGTCAGCTACTTGGGCAGGAACATAAATAACTGGTTGGACAGAGAGGGTGCTGGAGGTTTTAGCTTGACCACTAGGTTGAGACCTGAACCCTATAGCTGTGCCAGTGTGGACTTTTATTGGGTATCTGGAGAGAAAGGAAGAAACCAGGCTCAGACTGACTGTTATCTCTGTGTGCTCTTAAGGGAAATTGTACTTTACTGTGTGTGTACTTGTTATCCTTCCCAGTGTGCATGCCCCTCACTGGTGCTAGTGGTGAGGATTGAGGCTCCTTGATTACTGGGCCAGTGCATGGGCGTCGCACTCAGCATGGACACTGGTGAGAGACAGCCACTAAGAATGGGAATGGATTTACACAGTATTTTTCAGATGCAACTCTGCATCAAGCACAGTTTTTCCCCAAGGGCACACACGGAACATGCTTCAGACCTAGGACTGGACTCTGTCTCTCCAGATCCCAAACAAGACTCACTATGGGGCACTGTGTCCCAGTTTCAAGTAGCTGACACACACCCACACCCGGGTATTTGATTTTCACACGTTCACACTCGTACACTCTCTCTGTCTCCTGAGAAAGGCTGGCAGTGGTACCCATTTACTTGCTGTACCCCTTCAGCTAAGACTATAAGGTAACCACACTGGCACCAGTCAAGTACTGTCAGGCTCTTACAAGGGTATCCAATTATACTGAGTAAAATCACTACTAATATAAATGGTAGAGTGTAACCAAAGAAGCAAGGCTTTTCAGAGTGGCCAAGGCATCACTAAAATAAGCACAAAGTATTCTCAAGATTTTAAATATATTTTCTAAATGACCAGCTACAGTGAAAGGTATAAATTATTTAATAATTAATAAAATAGAAAACATGAGAATACCAGAGTTTCAGTCACATGAGAAGTAAAAATAACACAGTTGGACAGATTCAAACAGATGCAGAAAAACAATACTTAACCAATCTCACTTTTTTCCTGACTTTCTAAAGAATAACTCTTCCCTGGCTATCTTAATTAATACAGCAAGGCAAGATATGATTGCTTCCACAAGGCAAGGTACTGATCTGATCATCCAATGAAAACTGAACTAACTGTGATAACTGACATAGATCTTGGTCAGGTTCCGAAGAAAACAAAATAAAAAACAATCTGCTGTGAGAGTTTCATCTTCTCGGTGCTGGTTATGGAATGACATCATATTCGCTCACCTGACTCTGGTACAATACACAGTCAGAGCTTTGCTATGATTTGATGCAGTATCTGAAAACTATAGAACAATTTCCAAAAGTACTACTCTTCCCTTCCAGAATTCTTTGTTTAAACATGAACATTTAATCAGTTATAGTAACACTGTTGATACATTTTTAGCACAAGCATCTGTACGAGTAAGTGTGATAGTCAAATGACACAAAATTATTTACGAAACTCTAACTATGCTGGCGTATATGTTACACATGCACTGTCATATTCTCCCTGGCACAGATGGCAATACCTCACATCATCTGCAGCCTTTGCTATTCTTAACATGAATTTTAGAACTGAACCTTTTGATTTACATTTTGAAAAGTGTTGTTGATTTAAAGTATTGGCTATTTTAATGTTTTGCTAATTGTTCTGTTAGGAATGTGTGGTTCTTTAATTGTGACTGAAGGGTGTGGTTGTAAATGACCGTGTGATTTAATGTCAAACTTTTTTGTTTGTCTAAAGAAGAACCTGCATCACCAAAAACATTAAAATAATAAATTGTTTTACACTTTGTGATACAACATTGTTTCTTGTTTGCAAGAAACATTTCTTTAAAATCTATTTCTAACTTGCTTGTCAGTCTCCAGATAAGCAAACCAGTTTGAAATGGAGATAGCTAATAAGCAGAGAATATACACTTCAGACAGGCATGATTTCTGCTTCCTTTGGCAAACACACAGAGTTTATTAGTGCTTGTTTATTAATAAAAAAGTGGCAAGCACAGTATGGAAAAGTTAATGCAATTTCTGATTGTGATTTTATGAATGAATGTTGTTGTACCTGTGAACCTTGTAAAATCATTACACAAAGTACCATATCTATGAAGATTCTAATTCACAACACACACATTCCTCAGTTTATCAAATAACCTTAAAAATGTTTCCCATATACAAAAGAAAAGTGCAAATGAGAAACATTGCACAAAAAAATGCATAATTCTCAAGAAATAGTTATTTCTCCTGCATATAATTGTAGACAGAAAACAGGTACAAAGCTTCTCCAGTACTACAGAGACAAGCAAATATGTTAGTTCTAGTAAGTATTCCTAAGAACATGACAAGCAGAAACGGCCATCTGAAGAGTCTGCACATGCATAGCTTCTGGTAAACAGAAATACATAAATGGTTTATAGGTTGAGTTCAATACCATTAAATCACCGGATCTGTAAGTAAATCAATCTGTACTGTCACAGTACCATTTAGTGGTGTGACAATGTGAGGTAGTGGTAGCTATGCCAGAGAGAGTAGGGCAGTACATGTGTAATGTATGCCAGCATAGCTAGCTGGAGTTTTGTAAAGAAGTTTGTCATTTGTATATCAGACTGACTTGTACAGATGCTTGTGTTAAAATGTGTTAACAGTAGGTCCTGCTGGACAGAAAACAAATATAACTTCAAAAAAATATCCAGTTAAAGCTCTGAGTGAAGAAATTAAGCCCAAACGCCGTGCATGTAATATAAACAACCACGTTTATTTTCAAGTGCTTTTCGTTGCTGGTATACAGCAACTTCCTCAGAAAAAAATTTTCAAAGTTTCAAACAACATTATTTAAGTGGTAAACTCAGTCACATAGTGCTCGTATTAGCTGAAAAAATGTATATATATATTTTTATTTTTAGTTTACCCTATTTCTTATTCTATTTTATTGATGTTTTATTACTGAGTTAAAGTAACATAGAGTTTAACATATTTTATTTAGCTTTAATTCATTTACGAAGATAATTTGTTGTGACGTTTTTTCAGCTGATACGATACTTACTGTAGGTCTTGGCTTGGGACAACAGTCTTTCACTTTGCTACTTTATACATTAACTGAGTCCTTGATGTCTGTAGTTTCAGTGTAGAGTAGCTTGGCGGCAGGTATCCTTTCAACCCCAAACTTTAGACTGACAGGTCATTGTCCAATTAAATGTTAATATGCTGGGTGCTATTGCAATCATTGGCATCCTTGATGTCATGGAGCTCCATTTTGACAGCCTTCTCAGTGTCAGGGTCAGTTATGCTTGACCATTTAGTGGTGATGACTGCCAGGTCATTACTTCAATCTCCAACTATTGTTGCTCCAAACTTTGTGGTGTCAGTGGCCTTGGTTTGGAGGAAAATCTCCTCAAATCTGGCTCTGATCTTGTAGTCCCATCTGCATGAGACTCCATCAGCACTTGTCTTGCAAATGGCTTCCACCCATGTCCCAGTTTTCTTTGTACTTGCAGAACTTTGGGTTTCCCACCATAAGGATGAAGGTTCAGAAGGTCATTAATAAGAGCCTCAAGGTATCCTGGTCTTTATTTTGTCCCCTCCCCCCTAAAATGGCCCTCACCGAAGAAGAGAGAAAAGAGTGTATGTAAGAAGAAGCACATTGATTACCCTCAGGAATCCTCCTCAGCAAGAGGTAGATCATAGTGATGCTGACGATTGTTCTGCATCTCCCTGGATGACACCACGTTTGGTGTTATCTTAGAGATGGTGCAAACAGAAAAAGAAGATGGCTCACCAGTACCCCTAATCTCCAGAAACAATTTTACAGGAGGCAGTTTGATCTCCCATTCAGCTTCTTGGGTGGGTCCTTCTGCCAACAAAATGGTTCTGTTTGTTTTCAAGAAGACATAAGAAGAACTGAACAGTGTGGTCCCTATTCCTGGGAAATCAGACTGGATCGTTTGTCCTTCTAAGGAATGAAAATGTCACGGCCAGGTACTCCTCAGAGACCTCCTTGTTGCAGCAAACTTAAAAAAAAATTTGGCTACTGTAGTAGTGATCATTTGAACATCTACTGTTATAAAAAGTTTACTTAAACAGGTGTAGTTTTCATATTTTTTGCACAAGTTTCCATCTTCTCTGTGTCTGTGATGCCAGCGTGCCCACTTGCAAAAATTATTTATTACTATTTTGTAAGTGCTTTGATAACATGTTGTGTTTGTTCAGTTTTGATATTAGAATTGTAATATTTTGTCTCCTAAATAATGAAAACGCAATGTTTCACAGTACAATGAAAATTAAATTATTACTGCCATATCTAGATGATCAGTTCAAATAATGACAGGTGTCATACCATTGTAAATTAGGTTGGCATTGTAACTGCTTATCAGTAATTTAAAAACCTGAATGACCTTTACCTGTTTTTCTAATTAAGAGTTGTTGGCTTTCACAACAAGGTTACAAGGCATAAAGTCGGTTAGACCGCTTTTTTTTTTTTTTCCCGTGCCTGTATGTATGTATGAAAGAAGTTCAGAAGCACTTAGAAAGTGTGATACTGCAGACAGGGTATGATCCATTGTGTTGGCACTGTTTAGAATGTTCATGAGAAAGAGAATGAATGTGACTAAGTCCTCTGGTTTTTGTGTGTGTGTGTGTGTGTGTGTGTGTGTGTGTGTGTGTGTGTGTGTGTGTATATATATATATATATATATATATATATATATATATATATATATACACTCACTCACTTTCTCTCTCTCTCTCTCACACACTCACACACTCACACACTCACACACTCACACACTCAAACACACACAAAGTGTTCTTTCCTAACACCATACATGAGTCCTGTTCTTGCCTGTAAATCACATAATGAATAATGCTTGGAGAATGCTTTGATGACAGAAATATGTGTTACACTGTGTTTTATATCGGAACATATTATTGCTTTCGCCTGATGGTTGGCTCATCATAAATACCCCCTTCAACTAATCCCACTCCCAACCAAAAATGATATTCCTTTTACGTGGAAATCTTTTGACAAAGTAGTCATAGTGTATTTCTTAATTTTACTTGATAAATGCTAAGATAAATAACTGAAGCTGATGAGTCCCTCAGAATGGAGCAGAACTTGAATGTTTTTAAGTTGATTCATATATGCAGTGTATGTGAAAACTGATCAGAAGCATAACATCACTGTTGCTGCATTATGCTTACCTGTGGATTGTAAATCCAGAAAATGGTGCACACATGTCCAGGTAGAGACCAAACTATTGGTCCATGCAAATGATCAGTAACTTACAAAAACTTTGTTAGATGGAAAAAGTCTAAAGTGTCAGCTTCACTCAGACTTTTATATTCCACTTTGGTCAACACCCATTTGTTTTTGTTAGTTATTTTGGGTGCACACTTGCTGGTTTCCTAGTTTTCTACTTCTTTTATTTTACATTTGTTTACCGGGAAAGTCCGACTGGACACAGGTCCATTTTCAGAGGAGGCCCGGGGAGAAAAGCTCTGAAAAACAGTACAGTACAAAACAAAAGAGCGACAATGTAGGAACATAAGAAACATAACATCAATACATATTAATAATACAATCTAGCATACTTAGAGAATAACATTTCTGTAAAATATTTAATAGAGTCATTTTTGATATTGAATTTACCAAGTATGAATACTTTACAGATTTTATTTATTTATTTTTTTTGTAAACATGTAAACAAATGCAAAACCCAGCATTGTACTTTTGCGTTAGTTCAAAACAACAATTTTCTGTTGAAGATATGCTTTTGAAATATGGAAGATTATTTTATTTTTTATTGCGTTCTGTGGGTTTCCTCCAGGTGCTCTGATTTCCTCCCACGTTATGAACACACGCATCTAGAGCATTTCTCTGGGGCCCTCTGCTGAAAATTGGCTTTGTTCCAAGTTGGACTTCCCCCAGTAAAGAAATGTTAATTAAAATAAATAAAATGTGATTAAACAGCCTACAAATGATTCCTTTGAACTACAACTGATCTCTTCCTAAAAACAAAACAAACAAAAAAAAGGCTATTCTAGAAATTAAAGCCTACCTGTCTAGCACTAGACAGTTTATCACTTGAGCATGTACACAAAGCCCCCCCCCACCCCCCATAAACAGATCCATAGCTGAGAAATATGTACCTGAAGATAAAGGCAAGCTTACACTGTACCATTACACAAGCAGGGTATTCTCAGCAGTTCACTGTAGTCCTTAGCTGCATTTTATCCAACGTGTAAGACCCTACAAAAAGCCATACACCAACAAATGCTTACTCAATTAATTAAAAATGTGTTGCTAGCACCCATTCAGCATGTATTACTATAAACACAATGAATGTATACATATATATTCAGGAATATAGTGCTGAAACAGCCTTTCTTACCTATAGTGATATGAATAATTAGCAAAGAATGCAGGGTCTCCTAGTAGCTGCAATCTGTTTTGGATCTCTCCAAGACATAACATTGTCTCGCATCACATAGTCCTTCATAGTCTAGATAATACAGATATCACCAAAAGTGCAAATGACTGGTTTGGTAGCTACATAAATACAGAACTCAGTGTATGTGATGGAAACAAGCGCAACTCATCCTTAAAACCCATGAAGGTAGGAGGTTGAAAAGGATCCATACTATGTCCACTTATATTCAAAAAAATTCACTAATGACATGCATAAAGCTACAACCCACTGTTACCGTATGCTGATGATTTGACCATAATATGCTCTGCTGAAGCCTTACAAAGCTGGAAGAAGGCACACAACAAGCACTGCATAACCTTGAAAACTAAAGGATCTCAAACTACTACTAAATTCTTAAAAATAAACTTGTACTATTTATACCACATGCACAAGTCCAAATTTCAAAAACATCCCCCTGTCAAACATCACCATAGTACATACCTCAGAAGAAAACTTCTAGGAATAATCAGAGATCAAAAACAAAAGCAACTGAAATTTGATGAGCATATTAACTATATAATATCTAAAACTATTAAGAACCTATGAGCATTGCATAAAGATAAACCATACTTAACAGAAGCTGCTCTACAAAAAACAGCACACTCTTGTTTCCTGTGCTACTTTCTCGTATTCCACCTAATAAACTTACAGAATCCCAAATACACAGCAAACCTACATAAGATAGACATTAAATCTCTTAAACAGAACACATCACTGCTAAGCTTTAAATAATTAGCCCGGCTAAGCCTACACAATGAGCTCACTTTCACACCAGTTAACATTATCCGTTATGTGATACTCGAACCACAAAAATACCCTGCACCACAAGACCTCTCCCAATACTACTATCATCCCAGGCCCCCAAGATCCCAACAAAAGCCTCCTGTAAATAAATCACTAAAGCACTCCGGCAACTCCATATATTCTGTCTACATGCCAGAACTATAGAACTCTATCACACTACAAATCAGACCCAAAACAAACACCAATTTGTTT
>NC_056731.1:1023285856-1023338356 GCF_019279795.1 Protopterus annectens | reverse complement strand
AAGGCAGCTGAAGCATATACTGACATTCATTTGGATGCAAGACATAATGCTGTTCCAGGATGGGATGCCTGTCCATTGCAAGATTAGACTGACAGACACACACATGTGCACACTCTCCACATAGATCCAGGCAGTTTACGGAACTGTCATTTCATGTAATAGTGTGTCATTGGGATGTTGAAAGGAAACTACAGTGGTCAGTCAAAACCCACACAGATATAGGAAGGTCATGCATACTCCAAACAGCCAGGAAACAAGCTCTGACAAGTGACAGCTGTGAATTAGCAGTATTACCCTAAGCTAAATTACATCTGTCTTTTACAGGAAACCAGACTACTTTGTGTAGGAGAAAACATTTTCCATCATGTTTTCCACATGCCCACTGATGGGCATTTTGTTAAGGATTTTCACAGCTTCTTTATACTGGGTTTGGAGGCCAACACCACTGTAGGAAGTTAATTATCTACCAGTGAAAGCCGTGTGTCTCTAATTATGGTCTGTCTGGATGTCAGAAACTGTTGAGTTTAACTGCCCCATCTGTTGTAGACATTTCCATGTTAGCACATTTCCATCTGCCTTGAGAAACAAATTTGGATTAAGCTTAAGGTTGACCTATATGAAGATTAACCACCTCCCGGACTGAGTCATTGATGCTCCTGGCAGTCATTTTGTAAAAGCCATTATGCCATACTCTTCATTGGGTAGTGTAGTCTAAATATCATGGCCTTTATTGACTGATAACTAACAGGTGACTTGGCACATTCAGACTCAGTAACAGATGTCAGCATTTCCTAAGGAAAGCAAGTCTACCACCCCCTATCCTCTCCACCTTCTGTAGGGGTACCATAGGAAGTATTCTGATGTGTAACTTTTCATTGTGGTACTGGGGCTGCTCAGTTTCAGACCAAAAAGCCCTACAAAGTATTGTGAAAGTGGCAGTGAAGATAACCGGCTCCAAACTGCCAGCACTACAGGTGCTGTATACAGCACAGTGTCACAACAGTGCTACAAAAGTAGTCAAGGATCCTACACACCCATGAATTGTTCATGTTTATCATCCGGCAGGAGAGACTGCAGCATGCCCTGTAAAATGCCCAGGTACAGAAACCGCTTCTCCCTCAGGTGCTGAGACTTTTGAACTCTGGCAGTGATCTCAGAGAAGCCGGACACTGACAAGATATGGGACAGCCAACTCTTGGTGCAAATAAACAAGGCGGTTCAGATTCTAAACATTAACAATACATAGATGGCAATGAATGTGCAATATTATACTAACTAGATCCTCTTATTCATGTGAGAATTAGTGCAATAAGAAATCATCAAGCGTCTGAAAATTATAGATAAGGTAAACTGTGGAAATATGTAGTAGAATAACCTGTCTAATGTGAAATGATGACTATATGTCCATTGTATGTGTTATTGTATGCATGTATGCATGTATCAATCTGTTTTCTCAATTCAAGCCTGATGCATGCAATTTCATTTAGGCTCCACTTTTTTCCGCTAAATGACAATGAAGTTTACTTTGACTTTTAAATATGACTTTCCTATGGACATTAAACATGACATCTGCAAAGGATACAAAGAGCACTATAACAAGAATGCTTTGTACAAAAAAAAATGAAGCCCATAAAAGCCACAAGGTAAACTGACAATCAGTTGTGTGTAGAGCAAATATCCTGCATTGGAGTCTTAGTGAAGAAAACATGGTGTATCAGCAGGGCGGAGAATGTATGTTTAGTCTTTGTTACACCTTCCTGCAAGAACCCAATATCTTGTTCTGTGAGTAGGCAATTGAGAACCTTTGAATGAAAGGTACAGTTTAACAAATAAATTCTGATCTTTTCCCATTTAAATAATCCTAAAGACTGCATGTAGTGGTAATAGCAGTGTGTCTGATCAAAGATGGTGTTCAAATGTTGTACATCATAATTCAGGGGACATTGTTTAACCGTATCAAAATATTTCTCTAGAGAGAAAAAAATGACAGTACTTGTCCTCAAGGCAGGAACCTCCCATTATTAACTCTTCTACACCAAGAGGAGCATTTCAGTAGAGAGGGTGAAATAAACTTTTAAATGAAGTCTAGTGGTTGGGCAAAGAAGAATGTCCAGTATTTAGGTACTGCACATAAAAATCTGCAACTTTAGGGCTAACGTACTTCCTTTGCACAAAAGCTTTACTTGTCTGATGATGGTCCTCTTGTTCAGAGGTAGTACTGTGAGTTAAATCCTTAGGATGGCTGATCAGTTGATCTGGTCTTCTAAATGTGTAAATGTGTAAATATGTTTTATATATTTATCGATTTGTGTTTGGCAAATATTCTGACTCTGAACCCGAAGCCATCACTGATCCACTTCAGGAATAAACTCATTCTGTGCCCCTCTATAGTCCCTTTTTCTCCCATATACCCTAGCTTACTTTAGAATGGCAGTACTGAAAAGCTATATAATATGGAGGCAGTTAACAGAGGTACAGGCAAAGTTCTTTGCAGTAAACTAATTCCCCCATAGACCGTGTTTGTGCATATATATAGTCCTCATGTTTTTTTTAAGAAGACATGTATCGTGTAGGAGATCCTGCGACAGTCAACCTTCACATGTGAGAAGTGGCCATATATCCAAAACATGGCGAGCTAACTGATAGCCTGTAGGCAATTTACAGAGATGAAAGAACTATCAATTATTTATAAAGCATTAATTAATGTTTAATAAGTAGTATAATTAGTTTTTGTTTAGTAGCAAATTTATACTGCCAACATATACAAGGACTGTTAGATATATATATTGTGATAATTTAGTGCCAGCTGTGACAGAAGGAGTAGAGCAGTGCATGTGTAACATATGCCAGCATAGCTAGCTGGAGTTTTGTAAAAAAATTATATGTCATTTGACTATCATTTTGATTTGTACAGATGCTTGTTTTAAAAATGTATTTGCAAAGTTGTTTGTGTTACAAATGTATCAACAGTGGGGCTTGCTGGACAAAAAAATAAATGTACAGGTATGTCAGACTGTATTGTTGTAACTGATTAAATGTATATATTTTAATAGAGGATACTGAAAGGGAAGGGGTTAAGCTCAGCCCAGCTAACCTTAAGAAAAATTGCCTGAAAATTAAATGACTTGGTTTAGTCCATAAAGATTTTATCTCGCCAGTCTGAATGCAGAGATGTAGTCTGTGAAGTGTGGTCTGGGATCCTGCTCTGTTGTCCTTATTTATGAACTAATTGCCATCCTGAGGAGCCAGAGAATGGCTTGTTAGTTTCTGCAGGAAGGGTGGAAGTGTTGGAATTGTTTTACAGTTTCCAGATGCTGTAATAAACCTTAACTAAAGTTCTGTGTGTGTGTTGTGACACATCAGTGCCAGATCCTGGCTCGGTTTCTAGTGAGGGTGTAGTGTGGGAACCACAAAGTCAGGTGACCAGATGTGATGTCATTCTGTAGCCAGCACTGAAATTGTGTTTGAATACTAGTGAGAGATGAGGAGTGCACACTGTTTTTGGACCTGACAAGGCACTCCTCCATTTTCATCTTGCCTTGCTTTAGTAAGTAACTAGGGAACAGTAATTTTCCAGTCAGTTAAAAAATATAGTGAGATTAGCTAAATGTGTTTTTTTCTGTATTTCAGTCTTTTCCACCTGCATAGTTTATATTTCCTGTGAGTGAAATGCTGATATTTATTGCAAATAGATATTCCATATTGTCAGTTTTTTATTGTTTTTTATTAAATATATGTAAACCTTTCATTGTGGCTAGTCTTTTAGAAAATATTTGACCTTTGACAGTACTTGCATTTATTTAGTGGTGCTGTGGATCCACATTCCTGAAATTCTTGCTGCTTGGTTAAACACTACCATTTGTATAAGTATTATTTTTAATAAGTGTAATTGGGTGCCGAAAGAAGAAGGGTACCCTAGTAAGAGCCTTAAAGAAGCTGGCTTCAGTGCTCTGGTCTACCTTGTAGTCTGGGTGGAGGTGGCAGAGCGGGTAAGCTGTGCCAACTTTTCCCGGGTATGTATGTTTGAAAATCAAATGTCAGTGTGTGTGTTTCTGTTTTTGAAAATCAAATCTCAGAGTGTATGTGTGTGACAATTACTTTGAACAGGGACACTGATTCCACAGAAAGGGTGGTGAAGGACTTGGCATGGAACACCTAGCTACGGACTTGGCATTATTGTGGTCTGTGAGACTCTTATTTGGGGCCTGAAGAGAAAGCCCATCTCAAGGACTGCAGTGTGCATTCCCTGGGTACTCTTAAGGGAAATTTTACTTAGTGCAGAGGGTTGCATCTGAAAATACTTTCTGTTTTTCTCACAGTGAACATTCCCCACCAGTGAGGATTGAGGCTCCTTGATCACTGGCCCAGAGGAAGGACATCAGAGATATTAACATCATAAAGCTGGGTTTTACAGGCAGTTATGCAGCTTGCAGTAACATTGGGTACCAACAGGAGATGGAAAAATAAGTTGAGTCAGGAAAGGAATTTAATAGTACAAGTGGTCAGATTATAATGCAGGAAAAGAAAAATGGATTATTTACTAGAAACTAGAAACTGTAATAAGTGATAAAATACATTATTTAAATTTGTATTTACATAGCAAAACAAACGTAGATCTAACAAAGAAGGAAAACAGAAGGATAAGATAAAAGAAGGAAAATTTATTCCATGGAAAAAAAGAATGGCAGAAAAGTTAGGGGGAAATGATGACTAAGGAAATGGATGAAGAAGTTAAACTTAATACAATATAAGTGAGTAGATATTTTTAATCTCCTAGGAGGAAATCACTGGATTATGGCAGAGATATAGGGTAAGATTTAGAAAGGGTTACAATGTACTAAAATCATAGTCCAGAGCATAAGGTGTACAGAATATTGAATATATAATTCAGACATGCCTGCTCCAATATACAGAACCATGGTCACTGAACTGCTGAATCTGACAAGTACCTACCTACATGAGATGCTGTTCACTATGCAATGTCCACTGCTCAAGCTTCTGAATGTAGGGTATACATGTCTGTTGTGTTCTATACAACCAAGCACAAACTCACTTGTGGCAAGCAGGATATGTCAGCAGGTATATGCAGTGTGCCACATTTAGGTCATTCAAAATGGGGATGAGCAGATGATAATATGCAGTGTTCCCCTTCTGAAGCACACACACACACACACACACACACACACACACACACACACACACACACACACACACACGAGCAATGTACCCTGAGAAGTTCGAACAGTTATGGACTGTTAGCTAAAAGTATGTCTAGAAGTGCAGCACAAGGTTTAGCACATTGCTGTCACAAATTCAACTGCACACTGCAATCGTTTGAAGGTTTTATATGAACTATTTGGCAAGCGGACTTCTCTTTAAATGTTTCTCACCTGCTTTGATGAGAATGAGTGAAATACATGTTCATGTCTGCAGTAACCCATAGAGTGGCTCTCCCAACTCCATGGCATTTGAGTGAATGTAGTCCCATTGTAATTAGGCCGGCCTACTACAACGTATGTTGTAAATCTGCATAGTGGCACTAAGACTTACTGACCTATATGGAGCATGGTCAAATGTACCTTTAAAAATGAGCCAGTTTAGAATAATGTGGAGATTTGCAATTTATTAACCATCTTCCTTTATATATTTGATGTCAGAACTTTGACATTGTGTGCACTGCAATTGGAGAAACAATACTGATGACCCAATTACAGATTTCTGTGGTGCATGGACAGCTAGTCTCATCATTCTCTTTAGGCTTTTCCCGTTAGGGGTCGCCACAGCGGATCATACAGCTAGTCTAATGTGATAAAACTTCATACAACATTAAATACTCCTGAAATAAGTGGAAAAATCAGCTACATCCTGTATACTCGGTGAGTTTCAAAGATTTGAATATCCCAGTAGACACATAAATATGTCTAGCAACTGAAGTCCAATATAACTACTTGCTAACATTATACTGTGCTGTGTGGGTATGTTTATCATTAGATCACTGTTGCAGTAGCCTAAGCTATGTGGGACATATCCTGCAATGAAGTAGATGACAATCTAACTTCCAAAGCTTTAAAGCACCCACCATAAGCCATGACTGCTGTACAGCTTTGTGAGTGGTATAACATTTTTGATTAGGGTGCCAAACTCTTAGAACTTTCCTGCCATTAAAAACTTCCTCTCTGCTGCAACTTTGAGGGATCAATGCTTCTTCAAAGTTGGACATACAAGTGCCTCATTGGGGAATATCTTCCAATTTTGTGAAGTAAAGTTTATCTTTTCTATCGAATTTTGTTTTTGGGAGTTAGGACTAGTGATTTTAGTGATCATCAACAAAACATTTAATCTCTGATCATTATTGTAAGCCTCTGCTATCATCATGTCAGGCACTTCAGCAGAGACATGGATATGGGTCTCTACTTTGGTCCTGACTCTGGCTTCCTCTTTGCCTCAGCCATCGATGAGCTTTACTGGGTTCATTGGACTGCTCATCAGTTTCTTTCCCTCTGGTGCTGCACCTCTGCAATTTTGTAGGGACTAAGAGGCAGACAAATCCTTTGTGGCTGTTCTGGTGCCCTCTTTAGGCAAGACAGAAACACTGTTGTTGGCATCAGAGGAGGGAGTGGATGTTTCTTTGTGGAGCCTCTCTGAGTAGCTTGATTCCCAGGCAAACTGCCATTCTTCAGGGTGCATTTTTTTCTGGTGGGCTTATCCCCAGGAAAAGAAAACATAAAATTATTCAGTTTTCTTCAACTGCTTTGTTATTACCCATGGCAGTAAGGAATTTTTGGCTTTGTTTTGCTAAAGGTTTATTTAAAGCCTTTCAATCTATACATTCTGAGTCTTCCTTTCATTTAAAAAGGAAAATATTTTCCTCTCTCTGATTCTCAGTCTGAGGGACAAGAATTACATTTAGACGGTGTTTCTCAAGTTTCTACTCCACAGAATGGGGAATATGACTGATGTTCTTCCCATATGAAGAGTTGTTTCTTTCTGATATTATTGACATAATGGAGTTATTTCAGTGGGAACAAAAAAATACTAGTGTATCAGCAAAGATGTTCTTTGCTACAGGTGGATTTTCCTCAGTCTTCTACTGTTCACCTGTTTTGTCAGCTTTACATTGTGCTTTATTTGCAGCTGGCGGTTTGCATGGCATTCGACCACCTGCCTCTGGAAAGTGTGATGAATTATATAAGGTTCCTCAGACCCATACCTTTTTTTTTCATAGCCTAAATCAGACCCTGCAGTAACGTCTTTGAGAAAAAACATCTTCTAGCAAACACCTTATGGTAGC
The DNA here is from genome assembly GCF_019279795.1 of Protopterus annectens. Taxonomy (NCBI): domain Eukaryota; kingdom Metazoa; phylum Chordata; order Ceratodontiformes; family Protopteridae; genus Protopterus; species Protopterus annectens. Next base: position 1,023,331,065 of record NC_056731.1, on the reverse strand, counting down.
TAACCCTATTTCTTCTGACAAAGATGGAAAGACCTTTGAAAGATTTGAGAAGAAAGTTTATATACCTTCTGCCTTGGTCTTCAAAATAGTAAATTGTCAGGCTTGCTGGCTTTCTTCAACAATATGAGAAAGTTGATTGTTGACCTTATTTCTTCGGAAATTAAGATATCGCTAAAATCTTTTATATCTTCTGCATCTCGGGTAACCAGAAGCTCTGTAAAATGCTCTCATGCACTGATGCTGTTTCTAGAGTAGCTGTTATTGGGTCAGTGATGAGAAGATTTGTCTGGCTGCATTCTCAGTATTTACTAGAGGATGTGAAAGCTGAGCTTCTGAATGTTCCCCTGGATAAAGTAGTGGTATTTGGTCATTCCTCTGCTGAGGTCCTTAGCAAATCTGATGAAAGGGGGAAGTTAAGGGGGGCAGGAAGTCTTCTTAAAACCAAGAAGAGTCTTAAAATGCTGACAGACTGTTACCCAGCATGTTCTCCCCATCCGCCACCATGGCATCAAGTAACAATTTCCCACAGTCTAGGTCTTCACTTCACTTTGTGGTACTAGATAACTTCAGACACTTGGGTTTTGAAAATCATTCAGAAAGGCTAAAGTTGACAAAGGGATTCCCTTCCTTCCTTTCAAGGGAATCCCCTGCATCCATCAAGTCAAACCTCCCTGTTTCCTCCTATCCTAGATCAAATGCTATTGTAAGAGTTATCGTACCTGTTCTGAGATCAAAAAGGGAAAGGATTTTTATCTAAGAATCTTTCTAGTGCCAAAGAAAGAAGGAACACTGAAACCTGTGTTAGACCTTTCTTTGCTAAACCTTCTCATCAGAATTCTGAAAAATCTTTCTAGTGTAAAAGAAAGAAGAAACGAGAACTGTGCTAGAACTTTCTTTTTGAAACCTTCTCATCAAAATCCCTAAATTCAGAATGCGCTTTATATAGTCTGTTACCTCTCATTCCATCTGTAAGCTTTCTAGTAATTCCATATTTAAAAGATCATCATCATCATATTCCAATTATCAAAGATTTCAGATACTTATGTTTTTCTGTGGTTGGTTTGCATTTTTTATTTTCTGTCTTTACTAAGTATCTGGTAATTGTAAGGTGCCAGGGTATTCACATTTTCCATATTTAGAAGACTGCCTTGTTTTTGCAGACTTGTTCACAAGTTGTCAAGAGTCTCTGGCTGTGTTTACAAGTTGAAGAGTCTCTGGCTTTGGTAAAAAAAAAATCTCAGTTTGAAATTTCCAGTGAACATGGAAAAATCCTCATTCCATCTCACAGGATAGTGTTTCTGGGATGTCTCCTGGACAGACCCTCATGATGCTTTTCTTTCTCAGAACTAAGTAGTATTTTACAAGGGGCAGTTGCTTATATTTCCAGCCAGACTCTGGTATTTGCCATAGAAAATCTCAGAATTATAGATTTTGTGACTTCTAAAATTCTTATAATTCCTTTGGTCAGCCTTTATATTAGGAAAATGCAATGGTTAATCAAATCAGTTTGGACCCATCACCAGCATATTATCATTTCATATCCGCGTGATGGGGTTGTAAAAAAGGGAGTTTTTCTGGTGAGTGAATCTGTTGTCTTTCATCCTAGGTCTCCCTTTTTCTCCTTAAGTCAAAGTAAACTTTGTCATTTAGACCCACACACACAGTGTGAGCTAAACAAAATTACATTACTTTGGTTCCAAGTGAATATATCACATACACCTACAGAGAACAAGGACATATAACAATACAGCAACATATACCAAATAAGACTGCCAAGATCTGAGATACCTCTGTAACACTGGTAGCAGCTTTCATCAACTGTTGCACATGTGGAAAAGCAATCATTGTACAGAGTATACTGAAAATACTGAATACCACAATTATATTGTACAGAATGTTCAGTTACTACTGGTTACACTTTCAAACCGCTTGATGTAGGTATTGCACAAGAAGACAGCAGTACTACTGATTGCTCCAGTCACCAACTATTGATATGTTGTAGAGGTCAACAGTCTGATATCATGAAAGAAAAAGCTCCTACTAAACCTGGAGTACTTACAACGCATACTAAGGTATCGTCTTCCTGAAGATAAGCAGGAGAGGAGACCATGTGCACGGTGAGTGTGGTCTCTGATTATTTTTCTGGCTCTGCCAATATATCGTGCTTTGTATAGTACCTACAGAGCTAGAAGTGGGGCTCCAGTGATCTTCTCTACCATCACCACCTTCTGTAAGGCCTTTCAGTCTGAGGCTTTGCAGTCCCAGAACCAGATTGTGAGATTACTATTCAGGGTGCTTTCAATGGTACCCCTATAGAAGGTTTTGTGGACAGAGGACTAGCTTTCCATAGCTTCCACAAGAAGTGCAGGCATTGATGTCCCTTCTTCATAGTGTGGTTAGTATTTGTTGACCATGCCAAGTCCTCAGAAGTATACACACCCAGAAATTTGGTGCTTCTCACTCTCCACTGCTTCTCCATTAATTATGAGTGGGTGATGCGAGTCCAGATTCTTTCTGAAGTCCATTACTAACTCCTTGGTTTTATTCACATTTAGGGCCAGGTTATTAATATCACACCAGTTAATGAGGTGGTTCACCTCATCTCTGTAGGCAGTCTCAGCTCCAATCCTGATAAGCCCCACTACAGTGGTGTCATCTGCAAACTTGGTGATCTTGCTCGAATTATATCTGGCAATGCAGTCATGAGTTAGTAAGGTGAACAGCAGAGGGCTCATGACACATCCCTGAGGGACTCCCATGCTCACTGTTAAGCTCCTTGAAGTGTTGTTGCTCACGCATACTTTTTGGGATCTAGCAATGAGAAAGTCCAGGATCCAGTTACATAAGCAGGTGTTAATGGATAGCTGGACAAGCTTCTCAGTCAGGTGTTGAGGGATGACCGTATTAAAGGTAGAGCTAAAATCGATGAACAGCATCCTTATATAACAGGTTTTGTTGTCAGTATGTGCCAAGGATTCGTGATGAGCAAATGAGATGGGATCTGTTGTAGAGCAGTTGGCCCTGTAGACAGATTGAAGCAGGTCTAGTGATGTTGGTAGATTTGCAGATAGGTGGTCCTTAATCAGCTGCTTGAAGCATTTCATCACCTTCAAGGTTAGAGCAACTGGATAGTAGTCATTTAGGCTGGATGGTTGCTATTTCATTGGTAGGGGTATTATAGTAGTATCCATGAAGCACCTTGGTACCCTGGCCTGGCACAGAGATATGTTGAAAATGTCCACAAGTACTGTTGACAGTTGAGTAGAGTAGTCTATGAGCACTCTCTTTTGCATATTATCAGAGCCAGCTGCTTTTCTAGGATTTACTTTGCTTAGGATCCTCTGGACCTCCTCTGGGTTAAAGCAGAGTACTTCCTCATTCTGTTTGATGGGAGTTTAGCTGCCACGGTGTTGTTCCCCTCAATGAGCCTGCTGAAGTAGTTAAGTTAATTCAGAAAATCGATGTCATTGCATTTTGAAGTGACAGGCTTGTAATCGGTTATTTATCACCACACAGCCATTAATTCAAAGGTTTGTTTAATTAAAAAAAATAGTTCTAGCGCCTCGTCACACAGGCCTTCAAGGAGTCAACAAATACCAGTTATGTACCTTGTCAAATCCTATTAACAATTAACATCAATTAAAAACCATCCAATCAAATATTTTGATAAGAACTTCCAATTGCATTCAACATTTAATACAGCAGGTGTCAATGTTCCATACTTTAAAATAAACAGTCTGGTTATACAATAATTTATTTTTTTAAAACCAAACTGTTATGTGCTTTAACCTGCTCTAAAGTAGTGCCATCTAAGCAATTAATATTCCCTCCATGTACTAAATTAAAATGAACTACTAATGGACTTTAATGTTTATTATTTTTTATATCCCTTGGATGTTCCTGTACTCTTATTTTAAATGTTCTTTTACTTTCCCCTATATATAAAAAAAAAAAAGTTACATGAGCATCAAGTGCAGTAACTGTAGTCAGTTGTAGCTTGTATCCTCTGCCACAGCCATCTCATGTCTCTGGTGTCATTGAAGTGAACCTGTATTCTCTTTCCATACTCATGTTTTGCCTCATTTATCCCTCTGTTGAGATTAGCTCTGGCCACCCAGAGTGCATCTTTTTATGCGGCATTCCTCAGCCATGGTTTCTGGTTCACCCATGGGATGATGCTTTTAGTGACTGTGACATTATCCACACATTTTGTAATGTAGGCCATCACTAACTCAGTGCACTCCTCAAGGTCTACTTGATGGTTTACTGCAGCTGCCTCCTTGAACACATTCCAGTTTGTGCTTTCAAAGCAGTTCTGTAGTGCTGAGACTGCACCCTCCAGCCAAACCTTTACTAGATGGTTTGCTTCTGTTTAGCAGTGGTTTGTATGCAGGGACTAGCATATAATAGTCAGGTGATCTGAACTACCTAGGTGCAGAGGCGTTGCCTGGTAAGCTTGCTTAATGCTGGTGAAGACCATGTCCAGTATGTTTTCCCCCTCATTGCAAATTTCACATGCTGGTAGAATCTGGGTGGTATTGATTTCAGGTTGTCTTTGTTGAAGTCACTTGCTAATATGTAAGCAAACTCCAGATTCTTGCTCTGGGTATCATTTATGAACTGGTAAAGTGTAGCCAGTGCCTCCTTGGTATTGGCATTTGCATGGATATACACAACTGTAATGCTCACACCACTAAACTCCCTTGGCAGGTAGAAGGTTCTGCATTTTAGCAACATAAACTCAATGTTCTCTGAGCAGTGGGTCTTAACTAGTTTGCAGTTGTTGCACCAGTTGTTTACATAAATACAGATGCTCCCTCCTCTGGCTTTACTACTGACAGCGTGGTCTCTGTCAGCTGTGAATAATGTCATCCCTTCCACATGGACTGCACGGTTATTAATATTAGTGTTCAGCCACATCTCAGTGAATACAAGCAAACAGTTTCTTATCTTACTCTGTGTAGAGAGTTCCAGCCTTAGGTGATCCATCTTGTCATCCAGAGACTGAACATTTGCTAGTAGCATGGATGGAAGGGCAGACCTCTGGGGGTTGGCTTTAAGTTTTGCAATTATACTAGCCCTAGAACCACATTTCCTTGATCTGTTACATCTCCTTCTTTTAATACGCCTCCTCTGAGTGATGGGGAACATGTTTTCTCCACCAAAGCACTTATGGCCATGTTGTAATATGATTCCCAGTTTGTTGAGTTCCTGGAGTGTGTTAGACCTTATAGGCCTCATTAACTCAGCAACTCATCAAACACACAGCAAAGCAGACTAAGAGATTGCATTTTCCAGGAGTGTATCAGCAGTCTAAGTTAGCATAATTTCAGTTTTTGTTCCTTATTCTGCCTTTTCTGTTGATTCTGATTTAAAACAAGACAAATAATGCAAATTCCTCTGAAGCCAAAGCAGTCACAGCCACATCAGGCACCGACATATTTTTTTTTAATCCCTACTTAGTCTGTAACCACAGACTTTTCTTAAGGAGGTGGGTCCAATGGGGGTGAAAATTCAGGGTCTGTAGAATAAACAGGACACATCACAACACATACATACCAAAAAATTATGGTAGTAATAAATGGTATTAAATCTATAAACAGTCTTTAGATTTTAGGCCTTCTACTATTAATCAGACATTGTAGTGATGTGGTACATAAGTAGGGGGGGAACCAGGTACTACTCCTTTTGCAGGCTAACTATGGTAGCCTGGGAACTAGCAACTAAGCACAATCTGACCTTCCAGGCTACTTGCATTCTGTCAAAGCAAAACATTACAGCAGACAAGCTGAACAGGACCAGGACAGACACCCACTAGAGGAAGATGAACCAAGAGGCCTTCAACTGTGGAGAATTCCTCAAGTAGATCTGTTTTCCTCCATTCACAACAGACACTTAAAGAAATTCAGGACTCTTGTACAAAGGCCTTGGAATATGGATGTCTTTTCATTCCCATGGACAGGGATGTTCCCTTATGCCTTTCCACCCTTTCATTTGATGACTATTGTTTTTGTAAAGATTCAGAGGGACTCTTCAAAAATGATACTGATAACTCCTTTTTGGAGTTGGCAATGGTGTTTCTCCCTTCTTAAAATAGAAGAGGGCAATTAATATAATTTCCTCACAGGATGGGCTTACTCACAGAAGACAAGAGTTTGATAAACCTATACCTTCAATTTCTTCAACTCACAGCCTGGATGATAGACTCTTAATACCTTTAAGGCACCTGTTTTCTGAGGATGTGCAGCAAATATTAAAGTAGGCTAAGAAACCTACTACTGAAAATTTGTCTAAGTGGAAAATGTTTTATAATTGGTGCCAAAGCAAAAACTGGAATCCTTTTAAGGCCCAGACCCCTCTGGTTCTGCAGTATTTGTGTGTTATCTTCTGGCCTTTCTTACACTTGCATAAAGATTTACCAGTCCTCCACCTGTGCTTGTCTACTTATGGATCTTCCTTTCCCTTTCTTCCTTGCCTTAAATAAAACGTTTTGTAGAAGGGTTTTACATATCCAGCCACTTAGAAGAAAGGTGACAACTTTTAGGATCTTAATTTTTACTGAAGAAGCTTGCACATTTTCCTTTTGAATATGCTTATGAGGCTGATTCAAAGTTCTTATGGAAAACAGTGTTACCCATTGTTCTAACGTGTGCAAGATGAGTACACAGTCACAGGCTCTTATGGTGATTCAACTCATCATTCACAAAGATGGGGTAACTGTGAACAAATCCTTCCCTTATGCCCAAAGTTGTTTGAGTTTCCATTGAACCAGGCTGTTCATCTCCCTTTTCTTCTACCCTGAATTAAAAGTAGTGGAGATAAGATTTCTGTACACTGTGGGTGTCCTCATTCCACTCAAGTACCATGCTGATAAGACAAAAGACTTTAGGGATTCTAATCAACACTCTATTTTCTGTGAAGGTAAGAAAAGGGACACTCAGGGTTAAAACAGGCAATTTCTAAATGTTCGTAACATATTGCTTTTTGTTAACAGCATAACAGGACACTACCAATCAAGGTCATCACCCACTCTAGCAGGCCTTTGTTTACATTTGTGGCTTTATGGAAAGGAGTGAACTCTAGAGATTTACTGTAGGCAGCAATTTGGTCATCAGTTCATACCTTTACCAAGTACTACAAACTGGATTATTTCTCTAGCTCCAGAACAGGCTTTGCTAGGGCTGATCTCCAGAGGCTCCTCGACTTGGATCCTTCCTCCCCACTTTTCTTCTTAGCTCTGGTATTCATCCCATACAATGCAGGCTAATGCAACAGTGATCTAATGATGAACATAGTACATTTTTGTATGTAAACTTACTATGTCAGTAGCTTGCATGTTTTCCTGAGTGTGAGAAGAGTTTGAGTAGTTGATGTGGATATTGATTGATTTCAACAGTTTTTGCCTTTCTTTTAAGTATTTGATACGACAGTTTATCAAAGAACAGTGGTTATGCCTTAACCTCTTTTTGGTAGTGAGGGCAGTGTCTTTCTAGCACTCAGCTGAAAAGTGTGTTAAAGTGATGCAACACTTCTTAAATTTCACTTGAATGATGTAATGAAGACCATTATGAATTGTACAGCTCTGAATGTACTTTACTTTCTGAAATGTATACGGGTGAAGGGGTAGGGTTTTAAATGCAAATTGTAATAACTTTAAATTTAAAAACAGACTTGTCAATGCTAGGTGGTGATGCGTTGAAGTGTACTGGAGCATTTATTTTTAAAATGTGCAGCAGTGATGATAGGGAAGCAATATACAGCAGTTTTCCATAAGAATGCTTTGCTTGCACAGGCGCTTTCAGAAAGAGTTGTGAAAAATTAATTATCAAGGTACTGCTTACTGTGCTGGAACTGAAGTCTTCTTAAGACACTAAGGTCTTGCTGGCTGGATTCTGCTGAAATAAAAGTATAGTTATAATTGCATTCACAGTCTGTTGCCCTCAGAAACATGCAGAATATACACTGATGCAGCACCAAACTCTCACTTTAAGATCGGTAACCAATGAATAACGTTTTATAACAAATCACACATACTACTGTTACAGCTTCAGGCACTGTGCTACTGTACTTCTCCAACAGCATGGATGTTTTGAGAGATACAATATTACCTCAGAACAAGTGTGTGTTCCCTCACAAATACCTCTAAGAATGTTATCTGCTATAATCTCTTTATAGTGTTTTTACATCCTGTTTTTCTCCTTGGCATTCTATTTTGATCTTTGTATGAAAACATCTGTTTGCAGAAAAATATGTTTTCATCCTGTAGAGAAATAATGCTGGTATTATTGTCTTTTAAGGAAACATCTTGTGCAAATGCTGACTTGAAGGCATATCCATTCAACCTTTATTGCTCAACAGTGTCATATGATAAAAACATGTACAGATTGTTTTCCTGTTGTCCATTCTTTAAGGAAGCAGGTTAGCTTTCTTACTGACCATGTGGAATGCATACATCCTGATTTTTTACAATTTTGCTAAGTTTGTAAGAGGTCAGCTTTCTTGCTGACAGTGTGAACTCATGCTGATTCTGTAGGAAAACATGTCCATTAAGCAAATTCCTTATTTTTCAAGCCAAAGTCATTTAGTATGGATGCTAATCACATATGTTTCTGCATTTAATCAAGCTTTATTTTATACCTTATTTATTTTCCATATTTGTAACAGAATTACTTTCAACTTTTTATTCACTGTTAAATACCCTATAACAAGTAGGAACCAATTTAAATTGACTCTCTATGCTTCATAAAATCATCCGAGGAAGGCAGCATACAACATTTTACTCTCAATTAAAAGAATTCGGTTATGGGAGTGGCCAGATGGTGTAGTGGGACAGGTCTGCGTACTTCTGCACTCTGCAATGCAGAAAAACACCATCTTGTTGAGAATCAGGAGGCATTTGGAAAGATCTGAGCATGCGAGTTTGATAAAGGATTTTAGGATGGATATTCATTAGAATATCCGGGACAGATTAAAATAGCACTTAGATTAATTGCTAGAGGAGCTCCAATAGTCATAGAGGAAGGAAGATAGATAATGGAAGATTTGTGGACGTAATGGGCTACTGCCAAGATATGAAGACTATGCTGGCATGTATTTATGTTCCACCTAAACATGCTATTATGGAACTTAAAAAAACTGGAGAGAAATAATCCATCAGAAGGGAATATTACTTAGAGTAGGGGACTGGAATTTGATTTGCAACAACGAGTATGCATCTGGGGGGCCTAGAAGAGAAAATATAACAAAAAGGGGTAGCTTTCTTCAGAAATTTATGAACATGTTTGGTATGAAATATGTGACATAAGTAGTAGGAACTCTGAGAATTTAGATTTTATTCCCCAAGGTATAATAAGTGGACTAGACAGAAATTATATTTCACAAGAACGTGTACATTTAATTGAGAACTTTGACACACATCCAGTAACTATTTCAGAGCAAGCGCTAATAATTACTAAAATACAAATGCAGGGTAATGAAGTAAAGATGAGACACTGATCTTCCCCACCTACCTGTTAAAAAAAAAGAGGAATTTAAGGAATGGATTGTGGAAATTATTCAGGAGTTAAGGAAAATGGAAAGTATTCCAGAAGTTACAGCTAGTGAGTTGGATAAAATGAAAGTGGAGTTTAAATAGAAATAGAAGAAAAATATTTGTGGTTAAGAAGTAATAAGAATTGTTTAGAGGGGTTGCCAAATGTTAAATTATTATTAGGGGCATCTCACAGAACAAGAAGAGGTGCAATTGCAGAGTGCTAGAGAGAAAATAAGGCAGTATCTTGATAATATGCATGAGTTTAGAAAGATTGCTGTTAAGCAACTGTTTTTGATGATGACTTCAAAGCATAAAAACTTTTGGCAAAACAACTTAGGCAACAAAATGTAGAAAGGGTTGTTGCCAAACTTAGGGAGTCTATAACAAAAAAAGTAAGAGCTCTTGTAGCAGTGTGAGATATTTTGGAAAGTTTATGAAAATCTGTATAAATCAGAGAAGTGTGGAAATCAAGAAGTACAAATGGAAATATTTATGGAAGACTTAAATATGACAAGGTTAGAGGTATATGAGGCTCAACAATTGTAAATGCCCTCGGGCAGATAGCCTAGTATGAACCTATGAACAATTAACAGTCAAGATAAGAGGAGATGAGATAAACATGGTGATGCATGACTAATTTGTAGGAAAGGCTCCGGGAATAGGTGATATTCTGGTGGAAGGTTGGAAGCTAGGAGGGAAGAAAGTGATAAAGATCTGGAAGATTTTGTTTAAAGTATTTTAAAAGGAGGGGAAGCATTAACATCCTGGAAAATCCTGGAAAAAAAGCTGTGGTGGCTATAATACCTAAAGACAGTAAAGACCCAGCAGACCCAGCTTCATATAGGCCAGTTTCAATTAAAAAATGATTATAAAGTGTTTACATCTGTAATGGCTAAAAGAATGGCAAAGATGTTGCCAAAATTGATAGATATGGGTCTATGTGGTTTTGTGGAGGGGAGGCAAACATTTGACAATATTAACAGAACAATGATGATCTAGAGGGAAGCAGAATGTAAGAAAATGCCACTGTTATTGTTGGGTCTTAATGCAGTAAATAAACCAAAAAAAACACAGAGCAGTACCAGGAACAAGTAGACGACCACAGAACTGATACCACCAGGTTCAAATAAATCCACAACTGGTTTTTAATGTAAAAACACCACACCAAAAGATCACGTAATACAAGCGCTTTCGCTAGGATGTTCCTAGCTTTATCAAGTTGTTAAACCATTCTGCCATATCGGCTTAAATAGCTGCTTGCAATCAGTTAGAACGTTTTGATATTCAATTAAAACTAATTGAAAACTAATTAAATACATACATTTAAATTAAAAAACTACCTAATAAAATGTAGCTAACCAATCAAATACATTCACAACCCATTGTACACAGTTAAAAACCTTTTGTTACCCACTATTATATTCTCATATTTAATAGTTTAGTAACATTGTTAATGTTTGTGCAAACTAAGCACATAAAAATCTTTTTGCTAAAATGCAAACCATTTACTCCTATTGATACGTGAATTGCATGCTTGTGAATAACAACCACAAAAAATAAACCTAACAAATAATGCCCTAAGGAGTGGATAAGTGTGCAGTTAAGGGAATATGTGTACAGACAGATCCAGATGAAAAAGAGATGAAACAAGACAAAAACAAAACAAGACAAAACAACAACAGGAAACAAGGAAATGAGAATGAGTTGGGAAAGCATGTGCCTAGGCAGATGAACCCCTTGCCTGTCCTAATACAGTCCACCGGAAGACCATGTGGCTGTGTATCAGCCCACTACCCCTTAGGAAATGTGTTTATAATCTGGCCCTTCTTAATTTTAAAATAGGTTTTATGCTGATAGTATCGTTTAAACCAGGCCAGGTTGCTGCATTTAGTTTAAGCTGCCACACTAGCTCCCTATATTCTAGGGTGGCTTCCCAATCACCACCTCTCAAATCCCTGTTAATCTGCTCCAGAATCATGAATTTGAAATTGTAGTTAGGACATACAAGAGAATGTTTAAAAAGGGCATTTGTTTCCTTGTTTTTGGTTATCTCGTAGAAATGTTCGTACATTCTCTTCTTGATTTCCCTCTCTGTCTTTCCTACATCATGCACACAGCTAAATAAACCACCCCTCTTGAGTTACATGTAAAGTGCATGGGAGAGTCAACTCTCATTTTTCTAGAAGGTAGATATATGCCTTTACCATTCAAAATTGCATGGCATTGCTGACATGCTCCACATTTAAATGTGCCAGGTTTCTTTGTTGTTGTTGCTGTTTTCACATTATCTACCCTTGCCTTTTTTTCAAACATGTGCTTCAAATTAACACCCTTCTTTCTAATGAACTTCGGTCTGCTTGGTAGAATATTCTTAAATTCTTCATGTGCTGTTAAAAGTGGCCAGAATTTTGTAATCGTTCTCTCTATGTCCTCTGCCTGACTACAAAAGGTATATATGAATTTAGGTCCCATAAATTCATCATTTTCTTTATTGTTTTGTTCATTATTATTTACTCCTACAACAGATAGTTGGTCTTTAAAGAGCTCTTTGCCCAATAAAGGGGAATACAATGTACCTCTTTTGCTATTCACTTCATTATGCAAAACCTGAAATAAATCTAGAGGATAACCCCTTTCCAAAAACATCTTTTGCAACGTCATGACCTCATTCTGAAAATCCTTCTCCATGCTGCACATTCTTGAAGCCCTAATTAACTGGCCTTTAAGAATCCCTTTTTTTTGAGCAAAAGGGTGGGCACTTTGGAAATGCAGAAACGAGTTTGAAAATGAGGCCTTACGATAAATTTTTGATTGAAAGGTTCTGTTACTGTAATCCTTGTATAAATTTGCATCAAGATAGTGCAATTCATGCAATTCTATTGCATGAGTGAATTTCAAAAAATTAGTTGAGTTATTTATATGCGTTAGGAATTCCGATAACAAATCCTGCGTACCGTTCCACAGGATACATATGTCATCCAAGAACCTCCTGTAAAACAGCAAATGCTGGTTCCATGGGGGTATAAATACATTTTCATGTTCCCATCTATGAAGAATAATATTAGCATAGATGGTGGCACAAGGTGCCCCCATTGCTACCCCCTTAAGCTGTTTGAACAATTCTCCATTGAAAAATACAATGTTGTTTTCCAACACTGTGCTCATAAACTCAACAATTAAGTTTGTTAAATTTGGACCAAGATTTGTTTCCTTCGTGAAAAATTCACCAAACCATTGCAACCCAATGTCATGAGGTATGCTTGGGAATAAATCTTTTATATCAATGGTTACCATCAGTATGTCTGATTCAAAGCTACTACAAGGAACCTTTTGTAAGAATTCCCAAGAATCCCTACACACATAGCTTAACAAATGTGTGAATTTTTTTGCTACATGCTCAACGAATTTTGATAGTGGCTCTGTTATACCTCCACTACCCGTCACTATTGGACTAAATGGCAGAGGGTCAAGCCCTTTATGTGTTTTAGGAATCCCAAATATTATCGGTGACCTAGGTTTCGGGACAAATAAAAAATTAAACAGTTTTTCATTGATGACCCCTTGCCATAAATGATCATTCAGGGAGTACTTGATCTTGGACCAAAAAATATGCACTTCATTTCTAGAAACTGGTGTATATTGACTATCATCCTGTAACATTTGATAGAGATATTCATCATAATTATTTTCATACATTAGGACAATGCCCCCCCCCTTATCGGGTTTCATAACCCTTATTTTTTCATTCTTTAACATTTTAATGAAATCGAACTCCACTTGCTTGAAGTTAGCTTTATCAGATTGGGTGTACTTTAAACTCCTGAGCTCATCTTCTACCAACTGCTCAAAAAGCTTGATTAACAGATGCATGGGGGGATTGTATAAACTTTTCCTGTGCAAATCAGAAGGTATGCGTGTTTGCTGTTTAAATAAATGCTGTAAGTTGAGACTTCTAGTGAATAACTTGACATCAATTAAAGTAAGGGGTATATTGCAATTTTTTGATGGAACAAAGTGCAAGCCTTTTGTAAATACATCAAAGGCAATATTATCAATTACAGTCTCCATGTAGTTGTAAATAGTGAAACTAGACTAGACCACCCTTTTGCTCAAAAAAAAGGGATTCTTAAAGGCCAGTTGATTAGGGCTTCAAGAATGTGCAGCACGGAGAAGGATTTTCAGAATGAGGTCATGACGTTGCAAAAGATGTTTTTGGAAAGGGGTTATCCTCTAGATTTATTTCAGGTTTTGCATAATGAAGTGAATAGCAAAAGAGGTACATTGTATTCCCCTTTATTGGGCAAAGAGCTCTTTAAAGACCAACTATCTGTTGTAGGAGTAAATAATAATGAACAAAACAATAAAGAAAATGATGAATTTATGGGACCTAAATTCATATATACCTTTTGTAGTCAGGCAGAGGACATAGAGAGAACGATTACAAAATTCTGGCCACTTTTAACAGCACATGAAGAATTTAAGAATATTCTACCAAGCAGACCGAAGTTCCTTAGAAAGAAGGGTGTTAATTTGAAACACATGTTTGAAAAAAAGGCAAGGGTAGATAATGTGAAAACAGCAACAACAACAAAGAAAATTTAAATGTGGAGCATGTCAGCAATGCCATGCAATTTTGAATGGTAAAGGCATATATCTACCTTCTAGAAAAATGAGAGTTGACTCTCCCATGCACTTTACATGTAACTCAGGAGGGGTGGTTTATTTAGCTGTGTGCATGTTTTGCAAAAGTTTTTATGTAGGAAAGACAGAGAGGGAAATCAAGAAGAGAATGTGATAACCAAAACAAGGAAACAAATGCCCTTTTTAAACATTCTCTTATATGTCCTAACTACAATTTCAAATTCATGATTCTGGAGCAGATTAACAGGGATTTGAGAGGGTGTGATGGGAAGAAGCCACCTAGAATATAGGAGAGTGTGTGGCAGCTTAAACTAAATGCAGCAACCTGGCCTGGTTTAAACGATACTATCAGCATAAAACCTATTTTAAAATTAAGAAGGGCCAGATTATAAACACATTTCCTAAGTTCATCTGCCTAGGCACATGCTTTCCCAACTCATTCTCATTTCCTTGTTTCCTGTTGTTGTTTTGTCTTATTTTGTTTTTGTCTTGTTTCATCTCTTTTTCATCTGGATCTGTCTGTACACATATTCCCCTAAACTGCACTTATCCACCCTTAGGCATTATTTGTTAGGTTTATTTTTGTGGTTGTTATTCACAAACATGCAATTCAATCAATAGGAGTAAATGGTTTGCATTTTAGCAAAAAGATTTTTATGTGCTTAGTTTGCACAAACATTAACAATGTTACTAAACTATTAAATATGAGAATATTACAGTGGGTAACAAAAGGTTTTTAATTGTGTACAATGGATTGTGAATGTATTTGATTGGTTAGCTATATTTTATTAGGTAGTTTTTAATTTAAATGTCATGTATTTAATTAGTTTTCAATTAGTTTTAATTGAATATCAAAATGTTCTAACTGATTGCAAGCAGCTATTTAAGCCGATATGGCAGAATGGTTTAACAACTTGATAAAGCTAGGAACATCCTAGCGAAAGCGCTTGTATTACGTGATCTTTTGGTGTGGTGTTTTTACATTAAAAACCAGTTGTGGATTTATTTGAACCTGGTGGTGTCAGTTCTGTGGTCGTCTACTTGTTCTTGATGCAGTAAAGGCATTCAACAGAGTAAGCTGGGATATTTTGAGTAGGGCAATGGATAATTAGCAGGATATATTAGGGATCAGAAGCAAAAATCATAGTGGGAAGGTTCCTCTATGATAAGTTGTCTGAATAGAGGAATCTTGTTGGGGTGTCCTCGTTCTCCTTTGTGTTATATTTAGAACCATTGACAAAGAAACTAAGGGACTCAGAAATACAAGGATATAATTGGTATAGTATTCAGGAAAAGTTGGCTTTATTTGCAGATTATATTATTTTGTACATGATAGACCCAGAAAAGGACATCTCAGTGTTATGGAACATTCTGAAATAGTTCCTGTTTGTTTCAGTATATAAAATGAATGAAGATAAAACGAAGGCTATCGCTATAAACAATGTACGCGCATATGAATTTGTCCAGAAATACCCATATTTATGGAAACACGATAAAATGAACCAAGTATGGGTTAAAAATGATGATATGGCAGCTAAGGATATATGGGAAGCGACTAAACAAAAGATGATTAAAAAAAAACTGAGAAATAGAAGCTCTTGCCTATGGATATGGATAGCAAGATACAATTAGTTAAAATGTTTAATCCATTTTGTCTTATACACAGGTCAGGCATATTTTATTAATCAAATAAGTTGTGGCTAATTATTAATACAGAGTTGAAAGATTTTATTTAGGAGGGGAAAGGGTAAGAGTCAAGTGGGAAACATTTTGTTTTTTAAACAAGAAACATGTTTATTAAATTATCACTTATGACATAGGTAATCATACATTTATATAAATGAAAACATACCGTATTGACATAATTTTAGTTGCAAACATTATGCATCACTTATCTATCCAATTGCTGTCAAACATTACATAAATCATTCATATCCTGCCTTCCTTAAACCTCATGCTTATACTGTATGTGTTGTTCCCACAATTCCCATTTTTCTATGCATGTTCCTACCCTTTTCAAAAGATCTCATTTCTAGTTTTATCTCTTACTATATTCACTACTTGTAGTTTAGACTTTTATTTCCATTTTTTAGTAATTGTTTTTTGGCAGTCACCATAAACCGACTCTGCAGTGCCTTACTCTGTCTAGGCAATTCCAATTCTGTATCACAGCTCAAAAAATTATTTCCTTAGTTATACCAGTTTGCTCACCCAGTATTTCTAATAGAGTAGTCTGCAGGGAGTTTTTAAAGTCTGACAACACATTACATTCCCAAAAATTTGTTCCCAATTTCCTCTTTCTTCCCCATCACACCTCTAACATTTGCTATCTACCCGAGGAAGCATTTATTGGAGTCTCTGTGGGTTATAAAATACCTATGTAAACAATTTCAAGTAAATATACTAAATCTTCTAGACTTTGTTTCAGATTTGGGAGATATACATATATCCCCCATTATTTCTTTGTGAATTGCTTATCCAATCTCTCTTCCCAATCCTTTCTAGCTTCCTCTGATTCTTTTAGTTGTCATGCAGTATTTTATATGCAGTACTAATTATTCCCTTTTTAACAGCAGTGTCTATTCAAGATTCTACTAAAAACTCTACCAGTGCTGCTCTTCCTCTTACAATCCCCTATTTCTTTCTCTTTGCCTATACTTTGCCTTTCTTATCAAGGACTAATATCAATCTGTAGCCTACAGTGCAAATAAATTTGTGGCCTCTTCCCATTCTGTTACCTTTCCCTCTCTAGTTATTTGCTCCTAATACCTTGGTTTCTTTGCCAGTTTTCTCCAATAAATTCCAGTCCTCCCTCTTAACTATTATCTGTGCACCTAATTGCAGACATCCCTATCGGCAGAATCTCCTTTCTCCATTTTCGTGTTGGCTTAGTTCTTAGAATACTTTCTTCTGCTTTATGAATATAATATTCTGTGTGGTTATTGTTATTCTCCTTAAGGATCTGCATCCAAAATCCCAGTCTCGCCTTGTTTCTTGAGCTCCTACCCTGTTTCATCATCCCTTTCCACTTTGAATTATAACTTTTGCTTGTGGTATATATAGCAGCCTTAAATCTGTAGCTCTTCAAATCAGGTAATCCCAAACCACCTTGTTCTATTGGAAGAATCAGCTTATCCCATTTGACTCTTGCTGTCTTCCCTTCACAGATAAAATCCTTCAGCCCTTCACTAATTGCTATCAACAACTTCTCCTCTGGTAGATAAAATGTTTTTAGTCACTTTAGTATTTATACACATCAGGAATAATTTTAACTGCTTGTATCTTGCTTTCCATACCCATAAAACAGAGCCTTCAATTTCTCAGTTTTTGTATTAGCCTTTGTTTAGTCTCTTCCCACATATCCTTAGCCGCCACACCAGAATCCTTTTTTAATCCATACTCTTAAGTACTTCTACCAATTTTCACTTATCTCCATAAATATGGATATCGGTGAACCAATTTGTGTGTGGGTACATAGTTTATAGCTATTGCCTTTGCTTTAGCTTCATTCATTTTGTATCCTGAAAAGACTTGAAACTGTCCCAAAATGTTCTACAGCATGGAAATGTCATTTTCTGGTTTTATCATGTATAAAATAATATCTGCAACTAGAGCCAGCTTTTCTTGATTACCATACCAATTATATTCTTGAATTTCTGAGTCCCTTATTTTCTTTGCCAATGGTTCTAAATATAATGCAGATAACAAAGGGGAAAGAGGACACCCCTGCCTGGTTTATCTGCTCAAACAGAAATTATCAGAAAGAAACTCATCCACTTTAATTTTTGCTCCCAATCCCTCATATATCCTCCTAATCAACCTTATGAATTTATCAGGGAATGCAAATACTTCCAGTGCCCTGCTCATAAACTCGCAGCCTACTCTTTCAAATGCTTTCTATGCATCAAGACCCATCAACAACAGTAGTATTTTCTTACATCTGCTTCCCTCTGGATCATCAATTGCTCTATTAATGTTGAGATAAGTTGATTCTTCATATAGAACAAGGCAGTGTAGAATTACTAGATTTGTAGGAATGTGTTGGAACTGTACATTTAAGGCTCTTGTATGTAGCATACAAAGAAAGCTACAATTCAAAGTGGAAATGGATGATGATGAAGCCGGGGGGGGGTCTAAAAATAAGAGTGCAATTTCTAATGCTGATCCTTAAGGAGAATAACAGTCATGCAGAGTATTATATTCATAAGTTAACAGAAAGTGCACTAAGAACTAAGCCAACACAGGAATAGAGAAAGGAGATTCTGCCGATAGGGATAACTGCAATTAGGGGTACAGAAAATAAGCAAGAGGTGGCTGGAGTTTACTGGAGGAAGCTGGCAAAGGAACCAAGGTATTGGGAACAAATAATTAGAGAGGAAAAGGTGATAGAATGGGAGAAGGCCAAGATGACATTTAAACTGCAGGCTAGAGACTGCTTTCCCTATTGGGGATTGATATCGGAGTACAGGCATAGAGAAAGGATTAGGGGAATACTAAGTGAAAGATCTGCTGTGGTTGAGTTTTTAGCTGAATCTGGAGCAGAATCTGCTGTTAAAAACAGGATAACTAGTAGGTCATATAAAATATTGCACAATAACTAAAAGAGTCAATCGGAGGAAGTCAGAAAACATTGGAAAGAGAGATTAGATAATCAATTTGCAAAGAAACAATGGGGAGGACATATATTACCGGACATATATTACCCCCGCAAAGGTAACTACCATGAAAAACCTCTCCAAAGATGACTTTGGGCACCTAAAAACAGAGGTGGCTGACTTCACAGCACCCATGTCAATGGAAAATAGATGCATGACTGCCGAATCATACACCAGTGCACTGTACGAACACGTACATAAATGCATGGCACTAGCCTTGCCCAACAGAACAAAGACGCTCTCCTCCAAAAAAAGGAAGGTTGTCCCCTGCCATTAATAAACTCTGCAGAAGGAAGAAACTGTTGCAGAAAAAGGTGAAGCCCCAAGACTGGAAAACTCCCTTATTAGCCTCAACAAAAAGTTGAGATCCCTCATCAAAACCTCTAAAGCCAGCTATGAAGGCAGAATTGCGGCAGACACTAAAAACAACCACATAGCCTTCTATAGTTATATCAAGAATCTCCACGGCAATACCCAGGTTTGCTCTCTGAGTTGCTGCACAATGGTACCTCCTATACTGAGACAAAAGATATTGCCAACATATTGGCCAAAAGATTCTGTGCCAACTTTGACTCTCTCTCCCCCTGTAAAGGACCAATTACAATACCGGAGGAATGCCAGGCACCCAGTATTACTGCAGCACAGGTTAAAGCTGCATTGTCCAAACCCAAGAATACAGCTTTCATAGGACCTGACAATATCCTTGGATGTGTTCTACATGAACTAAAAAGTGAACTGGCACAACATCTGTGTGCCCTGTTCAATCACAGCCTCACCTCAGGCTTTGTCCCTATCAAATGACTCACTCCTACATTCATCCCTCTCCATAAAGGGGGGTGTCTACAGATTCTGGGAATTATCACCCCCATTAGCCTGATGAGTCTGATATGAAGGCTATAGGAGTGCATCATCATGGACCTAATTAACAAGGATATAGGGAATCTGCAAACTCTAGTTCCCACGCAATTTGGTTTTGTGAAAGGTAGAGCATGCCTGCTGAACATGGTTGATGACTTTGACTCAGTCACCAGAGCTGTGGATGAGGGCAAGGCAGTTCATACAGCCTACCGTGATCTGGCCAAGGCCTTTGATACCATTTCCCACTCAGGAATTACTGATAAACTCACCAAACTAGGCATTGACCCCTGTATCACTAGGTGAGTTGCAAATTGGCTTACAGATAGAACCCAAAGTGCGAAAGTAGTGGACTGCAAGTTAGACTGCTGACCAGTCACGAGTATAGTCCCACAGGGATCAGTCCTGGGTCTTCTGTTTGGCATCTACTTCTCAGAAGTCCAGGCCAACATGGAGGGACTCTGCTGACCAAGTTCACAGATGACTGCAAGCTAGGAACCATTATTAACTTCCCAAGTGATGTAGACATCCTGTAGAAGGGCTTCACTGAGACCAATGACTGGTATCGAAACCATGGCCTTAAGCTTAATGCCAAAACTTGCGTCATCCCCTTTGGGAAAAAGTCATTTCCCACTAATTACCACATCGATGGGAGCCCACTGAACACCGAAGGCAATATAAGAGATTTGGGTTACAGGCTGACAGCAGCCTCTCCTTGGACTACCACATTGGCACTGTGGTAAGATGGTCAGAAAGTCCTTCTGTGTGGCACATCTCATTATGAAGGGTTTTGCATCCAGGAAGAAAGTGGTCATCATCTCTCTCTAGTCTTCCCTCATTAGCCCAATCATAGAGTATAATGCCCCATTTGGCATGTACCTCATTAGACACATGCAGCAGCTGGAAAGGCCACAAAAGTACCTCATGAAGAGGATCCTAGGCTTAAACACATGTCATACATGTACAGACTCAAAAAAACTCCAGCTAGTCTCGGTCTCGTATAGTCTACCAAGAGGCGATCTCTGCTTCATTTACAAAGCCATGTTCGACCCAGCTCTGTTAGAAATGCTATAGCTAAAGAAATCCCAGTCCCTCCGCACCACACGCTCCAGAGATCTCAGCCTCATTGCCACTATCAACAGAACATGCTGGAGAGGGACAGCTTCATAACTCAGAGACTGCCCATGCTCTGGAATAGACTTCCCATATATGTCAAGCAGAGCACCTCACTGTCCCTCTTGAAGTGAAATCTTGAGTGGATCGGAAATAGAAAGTTCACCCCGGGGATCACTCCAGTGGCTCGACCTGATAGAGGCACTGGGAACTAATGGATGACATGATGCCAGGGCACTTCTGTGGGCTAGGCTTGTAAAGGTTCCAGGGCCATTAGCCTAGTACACACCTATGAACCAAATTTGCAATTTCTAGAAGATTTGGGATTTTTGCCTGGCTCCAAAAACTTTTTCCTCAGGTAGTTTGCAAATGTAGGTGTAATGCAGAAGAGAGAGATACCTAGGAACATACATTTTCAGAGTGTAATGAGTTAGCAGACTTTAGAAATTCTCTATAAAGTACTGGGTTAGGAAATGAGTGTAAGTAAGGAAATTACCCTTTTGAGCTGGTATACATGATCTGACTTGCCTAGACACAATAAAGCCTTGTTAAGATTAATTCTGTTGACTGCCAAAAGAGCAGTTACTGTCATAAGAACAAAAACAGTTGCTAAAAAATGGGAATCAGAGTGTAAACAAACCATACTTGAAGTAATAAATATTTTAGCAGAGATAAAAGAATGGGAAGTGCAATCTTCATAAAGGGTAAGAGTAAATTACATAGAAAAAATGGAACTTGAGAATAGTACATGCAGAAAAATGTTTTGGAGGAGAAATAAGATTTAAGAGAATGTAGGAGTTGAACAATTTACGTAATGTTGGATTGCTTATATTGTTTAGAGCAATATGTGTGTTGTATAATGTTTGTGAATGTGAACATGTTAATATGGTGTGATTACTTTTATATAAATGTAAGTTTGCCTGTGTCACAAGTGATAATTCAGTACAGATCTTTTGTTTTTTAATAGTTTAGAAACAAAACCTTGTGGTGGATCTCATCCATAAAATTTACAAGAGGAAAAACAGCATAGCCCAAATGGAAAAAAAAATCTCAGTGAGATAAAGCCTGGAAAGGGTTAATAAAGAACTGAAGCGTAAGATGAAATCCTACAAAGTGAATTATTAACCAGACATTACTATGTCAGCAAAGGAGAGCAACGAAGCATTATTTAATTACATAAAAAAAACTCAGAAATTAAACCCAGCATTGCACTGAATGTACTCAAATCCTGATCATATAGCTAACATTCTAGCAGATAAATTCATCTCCAAATTTTCCTTCCATCACCTCCAAATATCCCAGTACAAAATATCCAGGCCATATCCCTTCCCAGATCAGAACAAATACTAAAAAAATCTCCATGATAAAAAAAAAAAACAAGTCTGTTTCCATGTGAGTGTGAAACACCTCCTTTCAGATGACCTCTTAAATTATTCAGCCAAAGCCTCTCCACTGTATATGTATTTGGAAACCTAGAGAGCAGCTGTAGTGGTGACCCCTCCATGGACCCTAGCAACTATAAACCTGTCACTCTCACCAGCATTATTTGCAAGATGAAGGCATATATTTTCATGGACCACATAAGCAGGCAGAAAGGGAATCTGCAATGCTTAGATGTAAACCAGTTTGGTTTTGTAAAAGGTAGAGCTTGCCTTTTAGAGCTAGTTGTTGACTTTGAAAGAGTCACCTCCACGATAAACGAGGACAAGCCTACGTACCTCAAACCTAGCTTGATTTGCTAAGGTTTTTGACACTATAACCCATGATATCCTTGACAAAACTGCATGTACATACCTGTTTAACCTTTTGGATTGCCAACTGGTGTACTTGTAGAACCCACTCTTTTAGAATTAATGGCACTCTGGGGGACTGCTCTTTGACCACTTCTATTTGACATTTACTTCTCTAAGGTCCAGACCAACATTAAAGGCGTTTACTGTACAAGTTTGAGGACAATTGCAAGGTGACGGCTATTATCATCTCCCCTGAAGAAACTAATGTCCTCCAATAAGGAAATAACTCAGACAAAATTCATGGTGTTAGGATTATGTTCTAAAGATGAATGTCAAAAAGGCTAGCATTGTAAACCTTGGGAAACAGAAACTCTTGCACACCTATCAAATAAATGAACACCCTATTCAAAGATATTGTCATTAGAGACCTAGCCACTTTTAGTGGTTAAACTTCTTTGACAACCACATATCTACTGCAGTTAGGAAAGCCTTCTGCCTCACTGAACATATTACTAAGGATTTCTAGTCATGGTCTAAAGAAGTCCTCATTTCCCTCTACTTGTACTTCCTAAATTACCTAGCGACTCTGTCTTACTGATATATGTGTGGTGGACCTTGACCTACAAACCTGTAAGGAATCTACAAACTACTTATCTGCAAGACAGGTAGCAACGCAAATACAAGATTGAAACCATGAAAAGGATTTGTGAGAGAAATTCTCCCAAAAGAAAAAAACATTTCTGGAACAAATTCAAGCTTTTTCTAAAGCAAAGCACTTTCCTTACTATCTTCAAGTCTGAGTTAGACAAATGGCTGGGAAAGTACAGATTTACCCCAGGCTTATTACTCATGGACAGGGGTAGCAAATAGTTTGGTATATTATGGGGAGATTGAGGATTAATGTCACTCTACATGTCTAAATGTCAAATGCCAATGCATATTTGGTGGGGACACTAGTGCTTTCTATTCACTGTAGTCTGTAGTTATATTTGAAATTATTGGTTGTTACAGAGCTGTATCCCTTTATATACACACACACACACACACACACACACACACACACACACACACATATATATATATATATATATATATATATATATATATATATATATATATATACACACACACACACGTGTGTGCATGTGTGTAATTAGTGCATGCATACCATGGGAGAATATCCAAGTCAGTCAGCTGAAGCTACATTATGAATTATGACTAGCTAAAGATCAAGCCCAATGTGTCTGTGGGGGTATATTCCTTTTGCTCTCTCTCTCCATATACATACATGTGTGTGTGTGTGTGTGTGTGTGTGTGTATGTATGTATATATATATATATATATATATATATATATATATATAAAATTTTTTAACATTTTTGCAGGGGGGCTTGCCCCTACACCCCTTGCTAATTAAATATGCCAACTCCAAGATTTACCCTTTTCTGCAATGTAGTACAATTTCCCCTTCCACGTTGTATCGCAATCTCCATTCAAAATGTTCAAAGTTTCAAAACTTCAGTCATATGGACCCAACCATATGCTTTCAAAGTTTTGAAACTTTGATAATCTGATACGGACCTAGATATTTAATGTCCCCTTCTTCATGTACCTCACTATGTACCCACACTAACTTAAGATACATCAATATTTCTTAACTAAAAACAACTCTAGTCTCAATACACTTAGCTAAAAGCTCTGCCTCTCTTTTCAGTGTTATATACCTGAGGGGTGATTTTTACTTAGTATTTTCAGGCTGTGAAGGATCTGATGCTCTTTGAACTCCACCTACACCAAACCAATAAAAAAGAAAACACCTGCTCTACAGACCTGTATACTACCACATCAGCAATGCTAGATAACATTACAGGTACCTAACCCACCATGGAGACTGGAAGGTAACCAGTCAATGAGTACTCAGAGGTCTTTACCAAAACTTTACCTTTTCAGTATATATTTAACTAAGATAAATGCTACCCAATGAATATACTGCTCTGTTTATGCTAATTTTAGGTTCATAGGGGTCTCATGGTAGTTTTTTTAGCCCTTGTGTTTTGCATGCAAATACTCCAGTGAGGAGACTAACAAGTATATGTTGGGCCAGTTGCATGTTTCCCCTATTAATGGACAGGGTTGCTCTATGGAAGTGTTGGTGTCTGTGATACAAACATATCCCTCCAACATATACTGCAAGAGAGACTGATCTCTGGAGTGGGTGTTTGATACCATTGGACTTTAGAATGTGCAATAGGTGTGACTGAACAGGGTCTGTTGATGCATAAGCAAGGCAAAAGCCATATCTCAGTAGCCTGTATAATACTGAGAAAAGGGTCAAGGCTTTGAGATGATCTGCATAGTTTTTATGATTTAGGGCCTTGATTTTTCTTTTTAAGTGAGAAAGCATTGTGTAATTCTAATATTGACAAGTGTTTGGATAGGTACATATTAAAAGGGGTGTTATACTCCATGGTCTGTCTAATGACTGCCGAGTACAGTGGAACAGTTGCATCCATGGATTTGGACAAAATACTTTTAAATATGTTATGCAATAAAAAGGTCTCCCTTACACCAGTGGGTATGTAGTGATCAAAGGACAGTTCATTGATGATTTTGTCCTTAGATAGTGTGCATGTGATCTGAGAATATTGGAGGGGAGGTGAGGTGAAATTAGAGTTAAATGTGTCTGCTAACAGATTGACTATGTCCTCTGGGTCTGAGTATGTGATATCTACTATTAGTTCTGTACAGTGCTGGGCATTGTTTTAACATGACTAAGGAAGGCTTTATATAACCCACATGTGGCACAGTGGTTAATGTCCTAACCTCCCGTTCACAAGGTACAAAATTTGAGCTCAACCTCTGGCCAATGCCTGTATATAATTTGCATGTTCTGTTCGTCTCAGTGGGGGGGGGGTTTCATCTCCCCAAACATGCTGGGTGTTTCTACGACAAACTCCCCCCAAAAATGGAGTTGCCAGCAGCAGCAACGACTCTGGATAGTGTCCATCAGGTGAATTGTTGTATAGACCAACAGCTTTGGACATCAGCTGTAGTGCATAAATATCCTCTAGATAGAAGAACATGAATCACAGGCTGCAAGCCTTGGTGATTTGGTCACATTGACTGTCGACAAAAATGGCCACATTATATATTTGCCAGTGATAAATGGGTTGAGAACCTGACCTGTTACATCCTATGGCAGGAACCCATGCTAACCCAGCAAAAAGCCCAGCTGCCTTGGGTCAGTAACCTAGTGGCCATCCGGTGTCCAGTTTCTCAACTTGGGTTACTTGGCACAGCAGGGGAAAGCTGGACATAAACCAATCAACCTGCCAAATATGAATTAAGAGTTGCTACACTCAGTGTATTTTCACTGACTGGATGCAGCGTGGAAGTGATGATGAGGAAGCTGGACATCCTATGTATCCAGTAAGCAATATGGAATGGCAGTGCAGCAAAATACATTTGGGCTTGGGATCCAGGATCTGCTACCCAGAGGACAGACTAGAAATGGTTGTAGGAATTGTGGTGATGGAGAGGCTTCAGAAGACAATAAAAGATGTCATCAGAAATAGTGACAGACTCCTGGCATTCAGACTACAGTGTAATGAATATGGTTTTATTCATAACTTCAGCCTGTGCTCCACAGCAGAGTTGTGATAGTGAGGACGTGAGTGCATTCAGTCAACAGTTGCAGATCTCACTTTTCAAAGCAGGACAACCTAAGTTGGTATTGAAAATGGAGAACCTGAATGCACACATCCAAACAGGCAGAGCAGGATGTGAGGATTGCCTAGGTCTACATGGATGGAGCAATAGGCATAAAGGAGGAGAGGCTATTCTAAACTTCTGTCTGTCAAATGGCTTGGTTGTGGCCAGCACATGTTTTAGCAAGAGACCGAGAGACGGTCACAAGATTGCATATGAGTGGCCAACATTTGACTCAGGTAGACTTCCTCTTAACAAGGAAAGACCTCTATGGTAGAATCAGTGATTGCAAAGTTGGCCCACAGCATAAACTACTGGTTGCCACAATCCGCTGTAAGCAGTGGTCAGAGAAGGCTCTAAGGTCAATAGAGACTAGGCTGAAGACCCGAAAGCTGACTAGTGCAAAAGCATGAGTTCAAGGAAATACTCAGAGTTATAGCACATGAGGAAGAAGACAAATAGTTGTGGAGCCAGTAAGAATAGTAGCATCTCCAAGCAGCATGTGTGAGGACAGCAGCATATCTATTCAGCCGAGCCAGGTATGGAAATAAAGAAAACTGCTGATGGAATGCAGAAGTCCACAAAGTCATCAAAAGTAAGGATGAGTAATTGAAAAGGTGAAATAGCCAACCAGTATTCCTTCTGATCTGTCTTTTCTAACAGAGACTAAGAGAGCACTTGCAGTAGCAGAGAAAAAGGCATCAGTGGTACTTTTCTAACTTCTGGAAAGTACCACAGCAGACAGCACAAAGAAACTCCATCAGGTTGCAAGGCAAAGACTAAAAGATAGAGTATACTTATCAGGCACCCTTCATAGGCAAAGCTATCAATAACCTGCTTATCAGACTACAGGTCATCAAAAGCAAATGGAAGGAGTCCTTCAGCAGCCTGTGAATGAAGAAAACCCCATAGAAGGTGTACTGACCCAGAAACAGCCTGTGATGAAAGAAGAGGGAGGAGCCCACCGTAAAAGAAGTAAGAACTGCATTAAGGAAAATGAAGTCATGGAAAACAGTAGGCTTAGATGAGGTCACTGCATGTATGATCAAGATGTTGGGTGAGGCAGGGAGAGATGGCATTAGAGTACTCATAGCTGTATTAAGAGTGAGAGAGATATTCCAGATGACTGGATAATAAGCATTCCAGTGTCTGTGTACAAGAACAAAGGAGACATCCACAACTGTGGGCAGTATAGAGGTATCAAACTCCTGTCATACTGCATGAGAGTTCTAGGGAGAGTAGTGGAAAGCAAAATGGGAGATGCAGTTTGGATTCAGATTACAATGTAGCATAAGTCACCCAATGTTTGCAGTGAGTCAGATAGTTGAGAAAAAGCTAGAGATGAGGAAACAGTCCAACAGGGCATTTCATGGCTTTGCCAAAGCATATGGCAAGGTCCCTAGAAAGCTGATTTGTGCAGTCTTGGTTTGAAGTCCCAGAAACTTTGGTAGAGTTAGTGCATTCAGTTTTGTGTTGTCTGCTCATTGTTTAATAAAGAGATAGTAGAATTTAGTAAGGTTTATTTTTATTAGGCTGTTGGTTGTTGGATACTTTTAGTAGTTTCAAAGTAAATCTTGATTTCTAGTAACTTAAGTGATGGAAGGGGTAAAGTTAATGGAGGTTAACGTAGAGATGGAATTTGGATGCAGTGTTAGGTGGCTGTATGTTACCAAAGGCAGGTTGTGACAAAGACTTGGTTAGTGTTAAACAGATTATCAGAGAGAGGGGCAGAGTGAGAGTAGTGAAGAAAGTCCTCAGAGTGCATTATTGAAAATTAAATTAGGTATGCTACACTGTGATGATTAGTAGTAAGATGGCGTTTGTGCAGAAAATAGAAGTCCTCAGAGTGCATTATTGAAAATTAAATTAGGTACGCTACACTGTGATGATTAGTAGTAAGATGGCGTCTGTGGAGAAAATACTTGGGAGTATATTTGTTAACATTTGAGGGGGAACACAAGAAATACAGACACTTTAGTGACCATAAGAAGTATAGAAACTTAAGTGGTGGGCAAGTGCCTTCAAATGGCTGCTACTACAGTGTGGTGAATGCAGATGTCAGTAGTATGATGTTTGTTTGGGGTTACCTTGGTACAGCAGATGGGGGAGTTTCTCCGAGTACAATTCACTAGTCCGTGGGGGTTATTTTTGCAGTGGTTACTCTGTAGTAGAATTGATGTAAAGTGTGAAAGAGCTGTACAGAATTGAGATTATTGGACAGAAAGCAAAGCAGAGAGGTAGTGGGTTGATAAGATGTTAGTGTGCAGATGACAGGATGTGGTAGTGGGTAAGACCATATAAATATGGATATATGGGGGTAGTGGGAATAGGAGTAGGGTGAAGAAGCAACATGAAGGATGGCTGAACAGAGCATGGTAACATCCCCCTTTATTCTTTCTTTCTTCCATAAAAACTATCTTTTGCCAGAATTGCTTAACTGCTCAGGGGTATAAATTGTGACCTATAAATCTATGCCCTTCCCAGAGAAAGAATTTATCTTGTAGGTAAGAGGCGAGCAGGGTACATTTTATGCGTTACGGGATTAACCGATTCCTGGTTAATCAGCTGGAGGAGTTGCCACTAGTCGTCGCTCTATCTTCTGAGACAGTTTTAGAGTGGGAGGCAGGTACAAGAATTTCCCTTAAAGAACAGCTGCTTGTAGTGGTAAGATTGAGTGTAATAAAAGAAGCCAATTTAAACACAGGTAGTGTAGCTTATCCTTCTTGGCTTATATAAAAGCCTTAATTTCTCACAGTAACTGTAGTCCTTTTATTTCACTCCATAGATCATTGGCAACTTCTTCCAAATGGCAGAAACCTTAAGTTTTTCACTGTAGGTGGCATCAACATCCACACATCTATGCACAGGCATGAAAATCAGAGAGTCATTTAAAAAAATAAAGGATTATAGGGCAATGTGGCCAAGATGGCTAACTGAGAGCAGCAATTGGTAAAAGCTGTGTGACTGAAAACTTTTCTCTGACAGAAAATATAATAAAACATTAAAATCTGGAGATACTTGATAGCTAATTTTGTTCATTATTAGTCAGAAAAAAGAAGATTTATAGCTTTGAAGTTCTTCAAAAGCTGTAATTTTCCTGCTAGAATTTCAAATGCTTAGTTAAGAGAGAAGAGACTTCAACTTGAGCCACTCAAGAAATGGTTCTTGGGATCCTTGCATTAAAAATGACATCCAGTTAATATCTAGTATGCAGGCTATATTATTTAAAAATAGACAAACCAGATACTAAAATAGAAAGTTTCAAAAAAGAAACCAGAAAGAAGATGGAACATTTTGAAATTCTCATGAAACATGAAAGTGCACAAATCAGCAGAATGGAAGACGCTTGAAATTATCACGAAGGGAGAATAACTGAAGGCGCGAGTCTCAGGCTGAATTTCTTTAAAAAAAATAGCTCATAGGTAAAGGTAATGATTATGAAAATGGACTGAGATGAAACAAGATTAGAATATATGGTATACTTGTAAAGTTGAGAGAGACTATTTAATAAACTTCTTAATAGCATGGCTATATAAAGCACTAAATCCACCTGGAACTTTATCTTTTGGAATTGAAAGGGCACATAGATCCCTGATAGCACTTTCAAGGAAGGAAAACTCTCCACCACATTCAGTTATAGTTATGTTTATGTCTAGCTTAGAAAAAGGTGAAATATAAAAAACAGCATGGTCCAGCCTACCTATTACAATGGGTGAACATGCAGTCAGATTTGACAATGATTGTTCCAGTAAATTGAATAAAAGAAAATTCTGCTTACCACTGATCAAGGAACTTAAAAAGAACAATAGTAAAGCCACTTTGGAGTTTCCTGCAAAGATCACATTATTTCTTTCTGAAGGAACTAAAATATTTGACACACTGGAGGAGGCATCTACTTTAGTAACAATAAAATCCTTAACACTGAAGAAACGGAGTGTAGCAGTGCATCTCCCAAAAAACAGAGCGAGGTGAATTCCTGGAAAACTGCTTCTAAAATTAAAAAAGCTTAAAAAACAAGTGTTTTTTATTTTCTGAAACAATAGATTTGCTCATTAATTTAAAGGCTTGTATTGGACCATAAGCATCAAAACATACGTAAGTATGTATTTATATTTTAAACAAAATCATTTTTCATGATGAGGAATACAAATAGTTAGTTTTACTGTTTTACTATATTTACTGTGAAAGACTTAATATATTTAATTTAACTAAACTTATAGGTACATTTCTAAATGTTAAACAGATACTCCCTGTAAGACAACGTCATTAAATTATAAGCAATATAATTGGTAACTTTAAGTCTATATAAGTTAAGAATATTATTTTATTTGTTTAACTTTGTTTAGTATGTGCATTACTGGGTTAAGTGAATGTCAGATCTAAGGAATAAGCTAATTAGAAACTGTTAGTGACTTTGTTTTCTTTGTTCCTGCGAAATGCGTCCCTTTCACAGATCATCTGTGCAGCAAGTAACACTTAAAGAAAGCTTGAAAACAAAATAAGGTTTTTGCTTGCCTTGTTTCCCACCTTGCGCTATTCTGAAGAAAACCTGGGTCAATGTTCATCACTGATGTGTGTGAAAACAGAAAATAACTATAGTAATGTCTTATATGGAGTTTTTGCTGATATATAATTTGCTTACATTTCTCTGAATGTTAATAGCTTATGTTGTACTGTTATTAACTTTGTACATACTAATGGAAATATGTAAATTTAAATGTTACTGATTAGAACAGTTTAAAAGAATTAATAATTAAAAACATGGAAATTAGCAGCTTGTGTTTATTGCGAGTTGTCATTTTTACATACTGTAATAAAATTCTAATGTCAAGATGAGAAGTATAGATCAGAACAGCAATCCGCAATTGCTCAAAACACTCAAGCAAAAATTATTTTATATATAGTCAAGATTGCTTGTAATACTAGAATTAAGAAGAAGAGTAAGCATCTTATGAATAATATGCAAATGCACAAGGAATGGAATATCTAATATGCAAGATAAATAAAAGGGCAGTTTCCATAAATTATGAAATATATACATGTACTATAATCTCTAATGGGGAACTGATTAAGTATCTGTTTGATGGGACATTTTAAAAATACAAGTTGTATAGAATGAGGTAGAATATTAGTGGGAAAATAACAGAGAAAATGTATTTAAATAACAAACTGCTTATAAGAAAGGCATATGTTACATATGCCCACTTTGGCTGAAATGTGAATGTACAAGGTGTCATATAATTTATATAGAGAATCATGTAAAAATCAAACACACTACACACAGCAAACGGAGTACGGGTCCCACACAAGTTGTAATAATGAGTAGCAAAACAGTCATATAAGTCAAATGTGGGCACCTGATGGCATTCCAACTCGTAGCATAAACAAAAAATCCAAAGGATAATCCAAACACCGAGATAGAAGTAACAGTAGTTTATTGTAGTAAGAGCTTTCACCCTGAGGCTTCGTCAGACTTTACAATTAAACAAATGAAGAACAGATTTAAATATACTTAAAACTTTAAGTATTGGTCAAGTCCTAACCAATCAGCAGACATTCACAAAAATTGTCATACGACACCTGGTACAAGCGGTCGGCTCTAAACATATATATCTACAAATAAACACCTAAGTCAGTATAAAAACTTTCACTTTCCATTGTGCAAAAAACAAGCACAAGAAATTATTAAAACACATAAAACAAGTGAAACAAACATTTCAAGATAAAAAGCTAATAATTAACTGCTAATTCAAAATTGTAAATCAGCATCTAAAAATCAACTGCTGCTGATGTAAAAGATTTCAACGAACAGCACAAGAAATCAAGAGCAGTTCATGTCACATTCAAATCATCCAGCGTAAATGTAAACACATACATTAAATACATATACTGATAAAATATCGCTCGAGAACACATGACTCTAGCGCTACACAAAACATTTAAAACATCTAGGTTGTGGAGGCTAACTAATAAATTTCTCTAAAAAGCCTCAAAAAACCTCCCAAACAGTACTTCTCATGAAGTCACGGAAGGGGCTTACCAAGGGAACTGAAAGGGTAACTTGCTCGACATAATCCTATTCCACCTCAGTATACATCAGGGCCCAGTGAATCCTGTACTAGTCCAGCGCTAAGCGTTGCACATTTAAAACGTAACATATCTATCATAATCAAGTGCCCCTTTGCACTCGTAAAGACAAGTGCTAGTACAGAATAGAACTCCAAATAAATATGTATGATCTAAACAACCAGTCACATAGATAGTATGCCTACCAGTGTTGCGCTGAAAAGCAATACATAATAAAGACATTAACCAGAGCAACCTATAATCATTATTAAAACAACACGATATATTACCTACCAAGAATGTATATTCTCTGGATCTAACGCTATCTAATAGGACAGCGCACACTCACGTTGAAAGATATCAGTAAGAGTGTCTAAGAAGACCTCAAACGCTGAGTAAAACCATTTGAAAATATACGGTATGAGCGCTCACTAATGAGAGTTTACTAAGGACCCCCGTAACCTACCAAGTAGAGCTATTCACAAGATCAGCGAAATGACAAATCTCAGAGGATCTTCCAAGAAATCACATAGGTACCATGCTGCATGATTCAATAACTTATGCCCCTAGCCACTAAGGCGAGGGGAAACTCTAACAAACTTAATAAGATCAGAACCACCGACAACACCAATGATATATCTAAGGTGTTATGGTGCAATCCAACATGTCATGGGGCACTAGTAGTCTTATATTCTAGAACAAAATAAAATAGAACAACGCTGAATCTACTCATAAGACTTAATAGTATATACCCTAGATACATCAGTATATGTTAGGACACCAACGAAATTAAGGTGAAAACATACCATATGGGATTTCACTAGGAAATGAACCTTGGAAATAAATGTTCTTGCTAATGGTGTACAAGAACTAAAGTATTCAATATTATTGTCAACTAAGGACAATATATTCAAATACCTAGGGGTAGCCAGTAGTCCATACATAGTGAAACACAAAACGTGCAGAGAGGGAAAAGACATAGGAACAGACACTAGGCTGAACAACTTAAATAATTACGGGGAATAAATCAAACCCCAAAGAAATAAAAATACTATATAACATAATATAAAAAACTAGGGTTGGGTATATTCAGCCACAAAACAATTTATTGTTTAGGTCTACATAATCTCCTCTTTTTTAGACATGGTTTAATCTGTACTTTATCGTTAAGTCCAGGCACTTTATCGGCTCTGCACCTAATAATCCACTTTAACTCATTTTCTAAAGTTAGGTTCACTATATCACCCCCTCTTATGTTCTTGAATACAACTTGGAGAACACAAAAAACAAACTTATGTGTGGTACCATAAACCAAGGTATGTTTAGCTAAGGCGTTATTGATTGATCCAATACGAATATGATAAATGTGTTCCCTAATCCTAATCAATAACGCCTTAGCTAAACATACCTTGGCTATACACATACATATATATATTACTTCACATATATGGGCCTGCGGCTGATGATTACAAGGGCCCTATTTATTCAGTACTATTTATTCAGTACTACTTCAGACATATAGACCTGCTGCTGCAGCTCCATCATTAATCCAGGTATGCCTCATAGATAATTAGAGCCAGTTTTTACCAAACATAACTAATAACTTTCAAACTCTTTCA
The DNA here is from genome assembly GCF_019279795.1 of Protopterus annectens. Classification (NCBI taxonomy): domain Eukaryota; kingdom Metazoa; phylum Chordata; order Ceratodontiformes; family Protopteridae; genus Protopterus; species Protopterus annectens. The sequence goes on along the minus strand of NC_056731.1, from coordinate 1,023,297,143 downwards.
GAGATGGCCTTTAAGATCCTCTCATCAACTCCAGATGAGTCTGCCTAGATTTCTGACACATTTGTCATGTCTTGTCTGCTTGCCAGCATCACAGTTAGATGTTGCAAGTCTGAAAGGATCATATCCAGCCTTAACCTAACCACTATATATGTATGTAAGTGTGTGTATATTTGTGTGTGTGTGTGTGTGTGTATATATGTATATATGTATATACACACACACACACGTACATATGTGTATATGTACGTGAGTATATTTTTTAACCGTGCTACCTATTTTTTCTCTGCAGCTACTCTTTCTCATCTCCTGCCTGACTGAGTATATAGATAGGTCCATTTCCTGTTGTCCCTACCCTTTTCTTCTCTCTCTGTTTTCTGCACTCTCTTTCTCTCACACACACTTGCTCCTTTCTCTGCTTCTTTGACTCCTTATAGTTGCCACACACAAACGTTCTTAAACAACCCTCAAGTATATCTATATCAGTGGGTTTTTTTAAACTCTTACTGCACTGGTCACAATTACCTGTATCAATAAAATTGTGTATTTCATTTAAAACTTTGCATATAAGTTGGGGTTATGAAAATGGTCACTTGGCCAGCTCACTCACAAAATTATCAACTGCACATATATAAATAAATAGTAAAAAAGAAAAAGTAAGCTGTTGTTTTATCAGCAGCTAATATTGGTGCTAGCACCTTCTCTTCAGTATGAGATATCATCTAACACTACAAAATAGTTCTTTACTTCATACCCCTCAGTTATCAGATTCATTTGCTGGCCGGATTTCTGTTTTTAAATAAGTCTAAATGTTCACAATATACCTATGAAATTTCATCTAAAATGCATTGATTCACATCACATTTTTAACACTTTCAGCACAACCTGAAACAAAAATAAAGCATGTCACTATGACTACACAGCTGAAATATTCTCAACTTTAAATTCATTCATTTACTGAAATTAACTGCCACATGTGGAAACTAAATGAAATCTTGTTTATTTGTGACATGGGAAAACTAACTGTTCAGTTCTAGTCTTATTCTATAATATACTAACAGTGTTCACTATACTACATGACTACAGGATTGTGTAGTAATTCATGGAGATTCTCCTAGATACAGTACGACTTTTGTAAAGTTTTAGGTATTTTGGGCCTGTTCCAGAAAGGAAGTTACTAAGCAAGATTAAAGGAAATCTGAAGTCTTCAGTCAGATGACTGATCACCAAAAGAAATGCATCCATCACTGTAGCAGTTCTATCAATCCACTGCATTGCAGTTCTTCACCTTTTACAGTGACCATAATATCTTTTTCTCATTATCTTTGTTCCGCATATGGTTGAAATAAGTAAGAGCTGATAACTGAGGTTCCAAATAATGCTTAAGTTTTATCTTCTCCAATATCAACTGATTTGTTTTTCAGGAAGTCCACGGTATACATATTATTCACCAGTACCATAACTCAAAATCATCAATTTCCTTCCTTTCTTGTTTTTTCACATCTGCATGATGTAATTTGAAAATACCATAGCTTGGATAAATCAAATCTGCTTACCTTTCCTCCCCACAGCTGACTGCCCATCCCCTCCCCCTTATTCACTGGGTCTAATGGACTCCCTAAGCCTACCCTGGACTCAACAAGACCCACGTCTGGGGCCACTAAAGAGACTGAGGATTCTGGTGCAATGCCATAATGCTGCTAGGGAGTTTCAGAAGTCACACTTCCATATGCAAAGATACAGGCTGTTGTTGTATCTTTTATCTTTTCCTGGTTAGGGGTCGCCACAGCGGAACTCCGGTCCGCTAATGATTGGCAGTAGATTTTTACGTACCGAGTTGCCAGCCCTGACGCACAACCTTCAACAAAGGTACGCCCATTCACGCATGTCTCGAACATATGCAAAGATACAGGTATGTAGATGAAAACACTACTTAAATCCTTCATGGTTTTCTGCCTAGAGTAATTAATGGATGGATTTCTTTTCTGTCTCATTAATGATTATTGATCCAAGCAGGATGAAGATGTCTACTGTTTTTATTTTGTTTCCATCACATATAAAGTTATTGATTTTTTTTCAGTTCTGAAGATATTTGTCTTATTCATGTTAAGGATAAAGTTAATATTGAGGTCATGTTATTTAATCTTGTAACAAACCAAATGTCTTTCCTAATCACATGACCTGCTTGCCTTGCAATCTCTCCTTTAATGTACCTTTGCACTCAGTTTCCCCTAGCCTGCCCATAGTATTAGGCGTTCAGGGTACGTTGCTGGATACCATGCTGTGCTCCCTTACTTATATAAAATGGTAATTTAGCTCCTTATTACTGTTAAAGCATCAAGACATCTAGAGTTGTGGTATTATATTAAGTCTGCTGAGATATGGAACTGTTACTGAATTAAGTAGCATCAATTATTAAAGCTGACATAACCAGTAGAGAGGTGATCATGAATTTTGTACATGTGACCATTTGTTGATTGCATTAAATGTTAGCAATTTGGACTACTTGGTAAGGACCTTAAGAAAACATTGTTCAAACTCGTGCTGCCTGTATGTTTTGGACATTAATGAACTGATGTTACGGAGTGGAGTACTTGACAAACGTTTTACATTTTCTACCTTAGCTGATGCTATGTATTTTGATGAAGGTAAATTTAAGTGCTGCCAAAATAATGAATTCTACTTGCCTTATTATATGGAATGAGCAGGTCTGAACTGGGAGTTGCATCTTTTAACAAAACATTAGTCTGCTGTTAATAAACTTATTGCTAACTTAAATGACATTGGTGAAACAGGCTTGCAATGCCATTAAGTATGCTTATCATACTTGGGTTGTTTTTATTTAATTCGATTTAAGTAACATCTTTAATAATGATTTACTGAATGTATACATGTTCTTGCTTGCTGTAATGAAATGAATAACTACTGCAGAAAATAGTTAGCTCGTATTTTTTCTGCAAGAGTCTAGAGTGACCGCAAGAATTTGTACCAAATTAAAATCATTAAATTCTGTAGTGGCTTCAAGCAGCTAAGCTGTGGTCTTGTTAATCCATTTGGAAAACTAAATTAATCCATAAACTCTAACTCAGTATCTTCTTCTTTTTTCGGCTTTTCCCGGTTAGGGGTCGCCACAACGGATCACCTTGTCCGCTCATGATTGGCAGTGGAGTTTTACGGTGTCGAGCTGCCAGCCCGCCGCCCAACCTTCCACAGAAGGCACATGCACACACTTATGTCTAGGGCCAATTTAGAGTGTGCAATCGCCTTACAGCATAGAGGGTTAATTGGCAGCACTTACTCAGAAATATTCATGTATAATATAAGGTTAGTAATTTCCATGAAAGCTGCTTTCTCTCAAAAACAGCAATATTATAAATTAATGTTGCCAATTTAATGTCCCCATTTAATGTCAACCAATTCGATTAACAAGCACCTTCAGGCTACACTAAGCTAATTTTGCCCCCATTGAAAATTATCAGTGGTGATCTTATACCAAATTAATTAGACTGCTAAATGCATTCCCCAACCCTACTTTTTGCAGCTCAACAATCTATTTTACATTATAGGTGAGCTCAGTTCCACTTAAAACTCAAAAATATGACTGCACATGACAGCCACTCCAGTTACAGTGTTATGAAGCTAATTCTACATAACCTAGCAACACATTTTCTGGGTGTCAGTTCCCCCTTTTCAATCTAACAGCTTCAATTTCAAAACCTATAAACTGAGACACTTAACCATTGGTGAGGTATATAGATGTATTATCTATTTTTCTATCCTGTTAGCAAGTTCTTTCATGTAATTTTTAAGAAAAATTTTATTAATTTAACATATTTACAATATGTACACATAAAGGAAGAAATTCAACATTGCATACTGCTATACAATTTTACAAATACATTGACTCATGAAAGTAATCTTATACAATTAACATATTAGGAGCCTTGGTATTTTAATGGCATAATTTCAAGGCTATCCCAACCACTTATGATTTACATACCTTATTTTGATCACTTCTGTTTCAGTTTTATGTAGTGTTGCTGTTAAATTTAAAAATTCTTTGAATGTAGGAACTGAGTTTGATTTCCATTTTTTTGTAATAACTTTTCTAGCTACTGCCAGTAAACTCCAGAACACTTTTTGTTGTTTGGCTTTCATATATAATGGAAGTGGAACATTTATTAGTATTACTGATCTAGACAGACAACAAGTATCAGACGATAACCACTTAAAAACATACTTATCTCATTCCAATATACATTTAACTTTTTTTTTACAATCCACAAACATGTAACAATCAGGTTTTACAACTTTACTACATCTCCAACAAACTGAAGTCATTTTACTAAACTTCAAGATTTTATAGGTAGTAGCAAACATTCTATGTACATAATTTCACATAAAAAAACTTTCCAGTGTAAACTTGAAGTTTAACTAACAGATTAAAGTGACAGAATTTTATTCTTACCATCGGTTGAGTCACTCAATTGACTAGTATCTAAAAAGTCCCAGAATTTTGCATTAAAATTATTTATAATATAACTTGGACAAGCTTCTTTTTTTAGATCAATTTACCTTCAATTATATTATTCATATATTCATATAATGGGGGATAGTGTTCAGTTTCTTTTCAATCATATCTATAAATTCATACATTTTTTTACTGATGATAATATTAACTGGCTAACAGATTCATCCAACTTAAAATCTTTCATTAAAGATTCTGTCAACTTAGCTTTTCCTTTTTCAAAGAAATTGGACCATAATACTAATCCATTTCTTTTTAATACATTTTAACATTGTTCTGAGTTTCCCTAAATCTAGAGGCATTTGCAAAGGTGACAAGAGGTGATCTGGTCTCAGAGAAATGGTCTTTCAATGAAGTGATACAAATATATATATATATATATATATATATATATATATATATATATATATATATATATATACACACACACACACACACACACACACTACTAACCTATCCTCACAAGCAAAAAAAAAAAAAATTTTTAATAAGAACCAAAGCTTCAATTATTTTTTCAAAATTATTAATACTCTTACTCACATCGATAAATGTTTATGCCTAAATATTTTAGTTCTTTTCCTTCCCAATTATATTTGTATTTATCTTTAAGTTTACCATCTAGTAACTGATATGACACTAAAGTTTCAATTTAATATTATTAAATTTTAGCAATGATACTTCTTGAAACATTTCAGTTTCCTCATCTATTTCTTTGATTGAATAATTTAAGTCTCATATAACTGATAAAATATCATTTGCAAAAAAAGCTGTATTTTAGATTGACAATCTTTGTTTATTGAGAATGCATTAATTTATTTCATTACTTCTTATACTATTAGCTATGGGTTTGATAACTAATACAAATAGTGTTGAAAGTGAATCCTTGAGAAATGTAAGATCCAGTTTTAACATACACGAGTTTCTATACAGTTTTTTTTTAATATTCCAATAAATTGCTCTGGAAATACAAATGCTTCTAAAGTTTTAAACATGTAGTTCCAATCTAAAGAATTGGGGATCCCACCTCTACAAAGAGGCCAGTCACAAGCACAGTCCCTTAGGAATCGGTCCATTCCTTGTTGGCATTTACTTCTCTAAAGTCAAGGCCACTGTCAATGGTCACGGTCTGACTAAATTTGTAGATGACTGCAAATTAGGAACTGACTGTCAATGAATTGCCCACCATCACAAATGTTCTCCAGGAATGGCTGACACAGAAACAACTGGTGTCAGAGCCATGGACTAAAACTAAATGCAAAGGAATGCATAATAGTACTCTTCGGGAAGTCATCCACCCCTGGTAGCTATCATACTGACAACACATCCCTAAAAATTGACCCAGTAGTCAGGGACTTGTGGACACACACAGGCAGTAACGTAGCCTTTGATCATTGTGTGTTTACAATAGTGAGGAAATCATTCTAGGTTGTTCAACTTATAAAACAATGGTATGGCATCTAGGCCCAAGGAAGTCAATGCTCTGCTATATTCGGCATTCATCAGACCTATCATAGAGTACAATGCCCCCTTTGGTATGTACCAAGTCAGGCATATCCAACAACTGGAATGTCCACAGAGGTTCCTCAGTAAAATGATACAGGGCATAAGTAGCATGTCCTATGCAGAATACTTCAAGGCCCTATCCCTGTATTCTGTCTCCTACATGCTGTTGAGGGGAGATTTATGCCTGGCATACCATGCATTGTCAGACCCCACTTTGATGAACCTCCTGCATATCTGCAAAACAAACAGCACCAGAATTACACATTCTAAAGACTTAAACCTTGCCCAAGATATAAACAGGACCTGCTGGAGTGACATGTATATATCCCAGAGGATACTCCTTCTCTGAAACAGGCTCACCATCCATGTGAAGCAGAGTTCCTCCCTGACACAATTCAAGTGCAACTTGGACAACTGGATGGGGAACAGAAAACTCCTCCCTGGTTTGGCACCTATGTATTTAATGGAGACAGGCAGAGTGTAAATAGTTAATCTCCCAGGCTCCTACTTACACATATCAAGGGTATCAGAACTTGTCAGAGAATTGGGATGCATGGCTAGCCTTAAGAAGGCCCTTGTGGTCAATAGTCTAGTAAACAGCTATGAACCTACAGAATCAAAAACTGTTTCAATATCTACACTAATTAGAGTCAATGTCTTGTTCATTCCTTTTTTAAAATCTAAGATAGTTATGATCCTTTTTATATTATCATACATACATATCAAACAGAATGTATAGTCAATAGATTAATCAATGAATCTACTATATCTCAATCTTGTAGCAAAGATGAGAGTAAATTTCATAGCTTATATTTAATAATGAAATAGGTCTGTATGTGGAAGCTTATTATCCTTTTCTTGTTTAAGTATAGCTGAGATTGCAGAAAATTTCCACTGGGGGGGATTATTTTCTCACTCTGAATTATAAACGCCACTCAGCAATTCTAAAATATTTAATGGAAGCAGACTATGTAATTCTATACTTAAACCATGTGACACTGGAGCTTTATCACGTTTCCTTTTTTTTTTTCAAGTTTAGTTAACTTCTATTATGGTAATTGGCTTATTCAACAGAGACATTTGTTGGTCAATACGTTTATTAGCAACATTTTTATTTAAATACTTGTCAATTTTGTAATTATCGGGATTATTTTAATGTTTATTAAGATCCCCATGGAAGTTTTTAACAATATTAAGCATTTCCTCTATGTCTGAAGTAACTGTATTTAATGAGAGGATTTCTGATATTATTGATTTGTGCCTTTTTTACAATGCCACGGTGGTACAGCGGTAGCGTTGTTACCTCACAGCAAGAGGTTCTCCCGTTTGATTCTCGGCGTGGCTTGGGAGTGCCTTCTGTGTGGAGTCTGCATGTCCTCCCCGTGGTTGGGTAGCATTCGAAAGACATGCGTGCGTAAATGGGCGTGCCTTCGTTGAAGGCTGGGCGTCGAGCTGGCACTTCAGCATTTTGTAAAAATCTACTGCCAATCATTAGCGGACCGGAGTTCCCCTGTGGTGACCCCTTACTGGGAAAAAGCCAAAAGACGAACAGCAACAACATTGATTTGTGCCTTTTTACTTAAAATCTTACTTCTGTTAACTAATCTATATAGACTTTTTAAAGTCATCACATAACTGCAAGTTCATTTTTTCTAAAGCTATCTTCACTTTATACATTAAAAGTGACATTTTGTAATTAATTTTAATGACTTCAGTATTTCTCTAATTTCTTTGTTCTTCAGACCTTGCTTTGTGTATTTCATCTTGTGTTTCTAACACCTCTTTATCCTACTGTCATTGTATTAGCCAGTCTTCCCATTCTAACTTTAATATGCATTTTTCAGCAGTCTCAAAGTATTACTTTACTAACCTGACCATTATCACTCAAAGATAAACTCTTGATATGTCCTTAAGGTAGCACTTAAATTCTGTTAATTTCATCATATATACTGGAATTCCATAAATCTAAAGTTTCCTTGTATCCATTAATATATTAATACCTACCACATTACGATCAGATAAAGGACATGGAATAGTTTTAAAATCATTCACTTTATTAAGTAAAGCTGTAAAGGCATAAAATCCTACCAATCGTATGCGATTTGCATCTCATGCACGTAAGAATAATGAGTGAAGAGCAATGATTTATCTTCTGCTTTTCCTATTAAATCAACTAAATTATTACTAATCCATCAGTTTAGTGCTTTAGTTGATGCCGCTATTTTAGCTTTCTTCTGCTCACTTATATCTTCTATACTACACATGCAGTGAAAATACCCTGCTAAAATTAAACTATCATTTCAATGACTGTAGTAAGTTTTAAGTGATCTTTAGCCACTCTTGCACCTATTACAGGGATCCAGTAAAAAATAACTAGTATATAGAGTTTGCCATAATATTTTATTACAAATGTGTACATACTTTGGGATTACTAATGGATTGCATGACTTAGCCCTTACAGTAGATTTTCTCCAAAGTATAGCAGTTCCTCTCCTCTTTTTGATAAAAGAAGCAGACTAACATTTTGTAACCTAAATTATCCAGTAGTACATCTTTATCAAGCGAGTCTCCTGCAAGAATATCATGTCTCCTCTATTTAATTTTAGATATCTCAATAATGATTTCCTTTTGTTGCCATTTAATCCATTGACATTAATTAATAATAAATTAAAACTATCTATACTATGTATTTAAAAATATTTCTTTTAAAGGACAAGGCACACATCCACCATATTAATTACATATAAGACTCTAATGCAGTCCTCCAACACTATCTTAACATTTCACATTTTTAAATTCTTTGTATAAACTAAACTACTAAAACTCATAAATAACAAAGACAAGTCTACAAGTATAACTGCATATATTGCTAACAAAACACAACCTTCCATGGATAATAAGGTTCCTATTTTGCCTATCAGATAGACAAACTACTATACTATCTCTCTACCTACCAATACCTAAAAATTAATCAAACAACTAGCCAAAAGCTACCATAACTTAAAAATAAGAGATTAATTTAGTCAAATATTTTGCCATTTAAAACTATTCTCCCATTACTATATAAACATTTAATAATCTTCTTCTATTAATCATAAATATTAAATAATGCAACAGTGTACTATATACACCTATTTATGCAGTAGTAGTAGTAGTAATATTAATTATCCATTACATATTCCAAAAGTATTCCCTCATTCAACATCATAACTAAACCTCTAAATGAAGAATAACACATTTAGACCCAAGATACAAAGATATCTGTAAACTTGCAGGTGATCTTATACTAAAGGGAAATCAATGCACATGTATATTCATCACCCTAAAAGATGAACACATTTTATGGCTCTAACAAAAACAATTAATTCATTTTTAAAGTACAAGTGAATATATCTCAAATCTGTGTAACACATGAAATATATCAAAATATTTAAAAACCCTTTAGCTTTTTAAACCACTTCATAAAAATATGTACTTTACTGATGCTAAAGAGAATATCTTATTTCCACGGAGTCAAAAAAATATTTGCACTCTATATTGTATTCAAAAGTTGCAATGTGCTAAATTCAAATCCCATTCTCCCTTCCCAGGTTCAAACATACTGAAAAACCTACTTTACTTTCTATCAAAATTACTGATTCAGCAATAAAACACTCAAATTTCAGCTCTGCCTTATGAAATGAGTTATTTCACTTTATCTTAGTGAATCTAACAATATACAATATAGAAAAAGCTTCAAAGTTCACATGACCAAGCTTTAAATTTCAGCTTTCAAATTATTTTCAAACATTTCTACATGATTCTCTATATAAATTATATGACACCTTGCACATTCACATTTCAGCCAAAGTGGGCATATGTAACATATGCCTTTCTTATAAGCAGTTTGTTATTTAAATACATTTTCTCTGTTATTTTCCCCATCAATATTCTAACAATTCTCATTCTGTACAACTCTGTATTTTAAAATGTCCCATCAAACAGATATCTAATCAGTTCCCCATTAGACATTATAGTACATGTATATATTTCATAACTTATGTGGAACTGCTCCATTTATATTCCTGCATATTAGATATTCCATTCTGTGCATTTGCATATTATTCTCATATAAGATGCTTACTCTTCTTAATTCTAGTTTTGCTGCCAATCTGACTCATATGTGTACAATTTTGCTTGAGTGTTTTGAGAGCAATCATGGATTGCTGTTCTGATCTATACTTCTCATCTTGACATTAGAATTTTATTACAGTATGTAAAAATGACAACTCGCAATAAACACAAGCTGCTAATTTCCATGTTTTAATTATTAATTCTTTAAACTGCTCCCTAACTCAGTAACATTTAAATTTGCTATTTCCATTAGTATATGTACAAAGTTAATACCAGTACAACATAAGCTATTAACATTCAGAGAATGTAAGCAAATTATATATCAGCAAAAACTCCATATAAGACATTACTATAGTTATTTTCTGTTTTCACACACATCAGTGATGAACATTGACCCAGGTTTTCAGAATAGCTAAGGTGGGGAAACAAGGTACAAAACCTTATTTTGTTTTCAAGCTTTTAAGGTGTTACTTGCTGCACAGATGATTCAGAAAGGGACGATTACAGGAACAAGAAAACAAAGTCACTAACAGTTTCTAATTAGCTTATTCCTAGATCTGACATTTAACCCAGCAATGCACATACTGTAAACAAAGTTAAACAAATAAAATAATATTCTACTATATAGACTTAAAGTTACCTATTATAAGCTTATAATTTTAATGACATTGTTCTACAGGGAGTATCTGTTTGCTAACATTTAGAAATGCATCTATAAGTTTAGTTAAATTAAATATATTAAGTTCATTGGTAAATATAGTAAAACAGTAAAACTAACTATTTGTATTCCTCATCATGAAAAATGATTTAGCTTAAAATATAAATACATACTTACATATGTTTTCAGTTTATGTCCACACACACAAGCCTTTTACTTAATGAGAGAGCAAATCTATTGTTTCAGAAAATAAAAGCCACTTGTTTTTTAAGCTTTAATTTTAGAAGCAGTTTTCCAGGAATTCACCTCACTCTGTTTTTTGGGAGATACACACTACACCTGCTTCAGTGTTAAGGATTTTATTATTACCAAAGTAGATGCCTCTCCAGTAAGTGTCAAATATTTAGTTCCAGAAAGAAATAATGTGATCTTTGCATTGTGAAACTCCAAAAGTATTTTACTATTGTTCTTTTAAGTTCCTTGATCAG
>NC_056731.1:1023262830-1023285356 GCF_019279795.1 Protopterus annectens | reverse complement strand
GAATGAACACTGACAACATCAGATCTAATGTTAAGAGAACTCCCAACATCTGGCAAAAGACTCTGCAATGTGACTGCCTTGCAGTCTGCAATGAGCTATCCTTCGAGCTAGATATTTTGTAAACACCCTAGGAGCCATCAACTTTAAACAAAAAATAAGCACTGTGGAGGTGCAGGAGTAATCACCACCAAGAATGTATGTCCGTGAATTCTGTAGAAACTTTAATAAACTTTCAAAGTAAAATTAACAACCATAAAACACAACTTTATCACGTTTTTTTGTCCCTAAAAACACTGGGACCTCCTCAGATCCTAATGCTTATCCCTTACTTCCCTCCCTTTAAATACACTTAAAGACAATCAATTTAAATTTATCTTAGATTGATCCTATTAAAACTTCACATATTAAAATAAAATAAAACGTGTCAATAATAGAATATAAATGTAGAGTATCAAAAATGGAAAAATGCATTAATAAACAATGTAATCAGGCATTCTTTTTTTAAATGGAAGGCTCTGTAAACATAATAAGAAGTTATGTACCTACCATAACGTTCCATGTTAGTTGTCTTCTTCTCGCCTTCTTTCTTGCTGGATGGGTTCGGAGCCGATCCTTGGCTCCACTGCCAATACTAAAGCTCAAGAGCTAATTCCACCGGCTCGAGGCTCCCCTATATCCCACAATGCTAGGCGGTAACTACTCAGATCTCATTTGATAGCTATACCAAGCAATCCTAGTCTCCATAGAATGGAGTCGGGAAACCCACCTCAAACAATCTGCGTAAAGGAAAGGCAGACCTCAGTAAAGATAGAAGAGGTGGGAGAATGTGTGGGAATAACAACTTTCGGAAGAAAAACACAAAAGAATTCCGGTCGGTCTGTCCAGGCTTGGGGGAAGGAGGGTGGGACGCAAGAAAGAAGGCGAGAAGAAGACAACTAACATGGAACGTTATGGTAGGTACATAACTTCTTAATGTTAAGTTGTCAATCTCGCCTTCATTCTTGCTGGATGGGACCGTCCCTAGCACCTTATCCCGGGTGGCCTATCGGAACAGACTCTTGAGAACAGTGGAACCAAATTTGGCATGGCTTCTGGAAACCATGTCCAATTTGTAATGTGAAATGAATGTATGAGGAGAAGCCCAGGTGGCTGCTGCACAAATTGAATCTATTGGCAACCTGTCCTGAAAAGCTACGGATGTAGCTAATGCCCTAGTTGAATGAGCTCTAGGTCTTGAGGGTAGTTTTTGATGTCTGATCTCATAGATGAAGGTAATTGTAGAGGTGAGCCATCTAGAAAGGGATACTTTAGTGACTGGAAGGCCCAATTTACCCTCCATATGACAGAAACAATTGATCAGATTTCCTGAATTGTTTAGTCCTGTCTAAGTAATATCTCAGTTGGCGATGAACATCCAAAAAATGTAGCTTTTGTTCCGACCTATTTGAATAGTTAGGGAAAAAACGGGAGATCAATAATTTGGTTTAGGTTAATTTGAGAAGAAATTTTAGGCAAAAGGATGGATTAGTACGGAGGGATACCCTGTCTTTGTGAAAAACTAAGTAAGGAGGACGACTGCACAGAGCATGGAGTTCGGATACTCTTCTCGCTGAAGTTATAGCTACCAGAAAAAGTGTCTTCCAAGAAAGCAACTTCAGAGAACATGAAGCCGCGGTTGAAGGGGAAGAATTAAGATGCCAGAACCAAGTTCAAATCCCATTGAGGCGGGGGTCTTTGATTGGAGGTTTGAGAAGAAATACACCCCTTAAGAAGGCTTTACAGAGTTTGTGAGCCATGATGCTGGATTCTGAAACACCAACATGAAAATTTGATATGGCAGCCAATTGAACTCTAATGGTTGATGCAGAAGATCCTAAATGAAAGAGTTCTGCTAGAAAGTCTAAAATAGACTGGATAGGTGCAGTAAAGGGATCTATGTTTTTCGATGATGCCCAAAAGGAAACGTTTCCATTTGCTACTATAAATCTTCCGGGTAGAAGATTTATGAGAGGCTATCAAGATATCTCGGACCGAGCGAGATATTGAGGGAAGCCTGGCTAAGGTTGGAATCAGAGAAACCACGCTGTGAGGTTTAGAGAAGACAGAGATTGGTGCAGCTGACCTGATTGATGGGTGATCAGATCTGGTACTGGGTCCAGATGCCAAGGCTGCTCCAAAAGGTAACGATGAAGAAAGGGAAACCATATCTGTCGAGACCAGTAAGGGGCAATGAGGATCATTGTCACTCTCAAGGCGATGGCTTTCTGAATTAGTTGAGGTATCAGGGGAAAGGCATACAGAAGTCCCCGGGGCCAATCGTGGACTAGAGCGTCTCTGGTGGGATGGCCTGGTAACGGGAAGAGAGTGAAGAAGTCGTGACACTTGCTGTTTTGGGGAGTAGCAAAAAGATCGCAGCAAGGCTGGCCCCATCTTAGAAATACTTCTTCTAGAACTGACTTCTTTAGAGACCACTCATATGGCATGAGAATTGCTCTGCTCAATTTGTCTGCAATAACGTTGGATTTCCCGGGAATATGCGTTGCTATCAGAAAACGCTGAGAAGAGATCGCCCATTGCCAAAGTCTGTGTGCCTCTCGACATAAAGGGTATGATCTGGTTCCGCCTTGTTTGTTGATGTACCACACTACGGACATGCTGTCCGTTTGAATTGCAATAGTCCCCGTGGGAAGAGAGTCGTGAAGGGCTTGCAACGCTAAAAGCACTGCTCTCATCTCTAAGACATTTATGTGCAAGTGGCACTCGAAAGGTTGCCATGTGCCCTGGACTGTCCTGCCCTGATAATGCCCCCCCACCCGATCAGGGAGGCATCTGTTGTCAACGTGGCAACTGGGGGGGGGGGAGTGAAGGGTCTTCCTCGGAGAAGTTGAGGTGATGTGATCCACCAAGACAGTTGATTCTTGCATGCTTGAGTTATCAATATGGTATGGGACATCGGGAGTTGTTGAAAGGACCATTGAGTAAACAGCATCCATTGGAGGATCCTCATGTGAAAGCGAGCTAAGGGGAGAAGGGGAATAGCTGCTGCCATGAGTCCTAGTACCTTCAACACCAGTCTGGCTTTGACTTTGACACATTGTAAGAGAAGGGACACTTGGTTCCGAATGTCTGACACCCTCTGCTCTGTGAGTCTGGCTGAAAGAGTCCGTGTATCTAAGGTGGCGCCTATAAAAATAATAGACTGACAAGGCAGATTTTTCGAAATTTATTGAAATGCCTAGAGCTTGGCAAGATTGGATGGTGAAGTCCCTGGATAGGAGAAGCTGATGTCTGGTGGTGGCAGTAAGGAGCCAGTCGTCCAGATACGGAAACACCTGGAATCCTTGATGTCTCAAGTGAGCCGTGACCACTGCCATGCATTTGGTGAACACACGGGGGGCTGTAGTGAGACCAAAGGGCAGGGCCCTGAATTGGTAGTGACTGGCTCCCAGCCTGAAGCGGAGATATCTCCTGGAGCGTCTGTTCATTTGATATGGTAGTACAGCGTCCTGAAGATCTATCGAGCACATCCAATTGTCCTGACCCAAGAAGGGTAGAATGGACTGTAAGCGTGACCATCCGAATTTCGTTTTGACAAACTTGTTTAAGTAGCTGAGATCCAGTATGGGTCTCCAGTCCCCTGTTTTTTTTTGGTACCAAAAAGAATTTGGAGTAGATTCCGGATCCTTGCTGGTCTGCCCGGACTGATTGGATGACTCTTTGATAGCAGCTTTGAAATTTCTAATGCTGCTTGTTCCCTTAGACCGGGTGGAACATCTGGAAGGGATCTTTTTGGTTGGGTTGGAATGTGAATGAAGGGAATTTTGTAACCCTCGGATATGATCGACTGTACCCATTTGTCTTGAGTAAGGGAAAGCCAGGCTTTTGGGTACAGTGATAACCTTCCCCCGACTGCCTCCGAAGGTGGACAGCCGGGCAGCCCCTCAGGGGTGCTGAAAGGGTTTGTCAGAGAACATTTCTCTGCTACCCTGGTTTTGCGGACCTCCTCTGCCTCTAGGGCGGCGTCTATTATTATTCCCCCCTCTGCATCTAAAGGGGAATCGGCCTTGTGCGTCAGATGAGACTCCCTGGGATTGTTTGCGGAACCACATCTTTCCTCTCCTTTGACCTTTGGGATAGGGTCTAGAAGGGTTAGAAAAACGGACTCCTACAGCAGAGAGTCTTACCTTCTACCTCGCACCTGGTCAATGTATCCTTCACCTGTGGACCAAACAAGGATGATCCATCAAAGGGAGAATTGGTGAAGGACGCCTTGAAAGGGTCCGCAAAGTTGCATAGCCGCATCCAGGCGTGCCGTCGTAAGGCAACACCTGTGCCTGCGGCTCTACTCGCCCCATCTGCTGCGTATGAGACCAGCCGCATGGAGGAGTTAATGATGAAATTTAGGGTTGCCAACTGGGAGTTCATTGTGTCTTTGAACCCCTCAGCTGTAGGATCCTTCATCAGTTCACCCATATCCTTGAGTAAGTCTCTTTGGAGACGAGTGAAGTGGCATAAGTAGTTCAGCGACCGCATTGAAAAGGTCGCTGACGAGAACATCCGCTTGCCGTACCTGTCCATGGTCCTAGATTCCTTATTAGGAGGATGGACAGGAACCGAAGGATCAGCTAACTCCTTCTTTGTGGCCGCAGCCACCACCATGGCATCAACAGGGACACCTTTAGATAAAAACTCTTTGTCTTTGGGGGCAGTAATAAATTTGGATGGTCTTCTCGGGGTGGGATCCACTGAGTCAGGAGCCGTCCAAGCCTTCATAAGGGGGTCAAAGGGAGGGGACACCCAGGAGGTAGAAGGGCGAGAACCAAACGCCTCAAGATACACTGACTCATCCTCCGAAGGATTAAGGGCTGGCCAGTTCCCCCTCTGTTTCAGGATCTCAAGGATGTCAGCAAAGGAGACATCCTCAGAGGGGGATCGAGGGACCTTCAGTTCCTCTAAGTCAGTGTCAGAGGTGATAGACTCAGGAGAGTCAATGTGCTTCCTCTTGCACTGCCTCTTCCTTGGGGGATCTCCTGCAGGGTCAGGAGAGGCCTCGGAAGAGGAGGAAATTCCCAATGGGGAATCTTGAGGAGTTGGCTCTCTGCGGTCTGGGACAAGGGGTGAGTAGAAATCACCGCAGGCACTGTAGATGGAGGGGCTGAAGGAGCTGACTGTGGGGCAGAACCTGGTTCTAGCACGCTCCGCATGACCTCGAAGGCACCCCTGTCAGGCAAGGCCCGAGGCCCTCGCTCCGAAGAGACAAGGACCTCCCCCGGCACCGACAGAGACGGCTCCGAAGCCGATGTCGGAGCCGAACTCATAACGCCGAAGCCCCGAGAGGGAGGCGGGGTCGGACAAGGGTCCGATGCCACCGCCCCTCGGAGCCGACGAGGGAAGCTCGGCGCCGAGATCCTCCAAAGAGGAGATCGGGGCAGGCAGCGGAGCCGAAATGGAAGGTATCGGATCCGACGCACCGACAGTCATGGCTCCGACAAGCCTTGGCTCCGAACTCGAAGGAGTCGGAGGAGGAATGTATTGGGGAACGGGAATAGCCACTGACTGGTGAGTCGGGCTATGTAGCATTTGGGCCAGTGCCTCGGACTTGAGAAGTCTACTCACCACCCTTTGCAAATCATGGTCTGATAACCTGGAAGACCGAGAGGAATGAGTTTTGTGACTTTGTTGCGAAAGGAGGGGGGATCCTGGCGCCGAGTGCATGGATCCGATAGAGGGGGACCTGGACCTCTTTCTCGAATGTGGCTCCGATAAGGGTATCGGAGCCGACAAAGTCTTATCAGCCAGCCGAGGTAACAGCATGAGGCTTAGAAACATCGGCTCCAGCCGGAGCCGATGTCGAAGCCGGCTTAGACTTCTCAGCATTCGACTCAGGAGCAGGAGCCGACTGCTTGGAAGTTTTTGAAGGCTTCCCCGACACAGATTGAGTCAGGGGGCCTTCAGGCTTTAATAAGCCCCGCAAGATAAGTTTATTCTTGCGTTCCTGCAGGACTCTAGGGCTAAACCCATGACAAAAAGCACAAGAGTCCTGCAGGTGCAAAGGCCCCAGGCAATACACACAAGAAGTGTGACTGTCTGTCAGAGACATTTTCTGACAGCACGAATCACACTTCTTGAAGCCTGAGACCTTGTCTTTAGACATAGTGAAAAAAGAGAGGCTAACACACACAAACACAATCCAGACACTCTCTACAGAAAAAATATTAAAATAAATTATTAATGTTAATACAAAAACGCACACACACAAGCCCCTACAACACTAATCTAATAAGGGACTAGGGTAAGGGAAGGGCTGAAGGCCTAGAACAAGGGTAAAAAGGGAAGGGGGCTCGACAAATAGGGGTCGATATATCTAAAAGATAAAATTAAAATAAAGGATATGTATTAGAACTAAAAGGGGGGTTATTAGCAGTACCTAAAAGTAAATTTGAACTAACCTGCCTGAGCCGGTAGAAAAGCGCACCTCGTCAGCTATAGCGGCAAACGAGATCTGAGTAGTCACCGCCTAGCATTGTGGGATATAGGGGAGCCTCGAGCCGGTGGAATTAGCTCTCGAGCTTTAGTATTGGCCGAGTCGGAGCCGAGGATCGGCTCCGAACCCATCCAGCAAGAATGAAGGCGAGATTGACAACTTAACATCATGTTGTTTAAGTATACAATCAATGTATTTAAAACATGCAAATAACACAATGAATAAAAACTTCTTTATATCTAAGTAATGCACTTTCAATTCCCATCCAATGAGCTGACCTATTTAAAATATTAAAATATTAAAAAAAAATAAATAGATCATTTCAAATACTTAACATAAACATTTATATATTCATATTAAAATGAATCTACTTATTTGCTCAGTTATTTAACCATTTCAGAATTTATCACTTGTTTTCCTTTATAATATAAAGTACAATATTTATTACATATTCTACACCACTAGAGGGTAGCATTGGACGGGATTTGAAAGCACATTAATTGGATATAAAGATGTTTTTTATTTAATGTTTTATTTGTATGTTTAAATACATTATGATTTTACACGTAACATATTATGCTTACAGAGCCTTCCATTTAAGAAAGAAAGCCTGCTTACACTTTTATTAATCCATTTTCCATTTTTCATATTCTATACTCTACATTTATACTGAATTATTGGTATGTTTTATTTTAATATGTGAAATTTTAATATGATCAATCTAAGATAAATGTAATTAACTGACTGACAGTTTTTAAGTGTATTTAAAGGAAGGGAAGTAAGGGATAAGCATTAGGCTCTGAGGAAGTCCCAGTGTTTTTAGGGATGAAAAATGAAGCGTTTTATGGTTGCTATTTGTTTTACTTTGGAAGTTTATTAAAGATTCTATGGAATTCACAGACATACATTCTTGGTGGTGATTACTCCTGCAAATCTACGATGCTTACTTTTTGTTGAAAGTTGACATGGTTGCATTTTATCACTGGGTTTCCCATATACCCTAGCAGCTGTAGCTAACTTAAAAGGAAAACAGAAAACTGATAATGTGACCCAGACACAGAATCTAATGAGAAGTTATGTACCTACTATAACGTTCCATGTTAGTTGTCTTCTTCTCGCCTTTTTTCTTGCTGAATGGGTTCGGAGCCGATCCTCGGCTCCGACTCGGCCTATACTAAAGCTCGAGAGCTATTTTTACCGGCTCGAGGCTCCCCTGTATCCCACAATGCTAGGTGCTAACTACCCAGATCTCGTTTGATAGATAACACCATATCAGTTCTGATTTCAGAACAAAAGAAAAGAGGCATACCTATATATATAACATACCCAGAAAAAAAGGGCAACCATGGGAAACCAAGCTGGGATGAAAGAAGGCCCAAAAAGATCCTTTCGGTCTGTCCAGGCTAGGGGGTTGGAGGGTGGGACGCAAGAAAGAAGGCGAGAAGAAGACAAGTAACATGGAACGTTATGGTAGCTACATAACTTCTCAATGTTAAGTTGTCAATCTCGCCTTCATTCTTGCTGGATGGGACCGCGTCCCTATCACCTCAGCCCTGGGTGGCTCAACGGAACAGACTCTTGAGGACGGTGGAACCAAAGTTAGCTCGGCTTCTGGAGGCCATGTCCAGTTTGTAATGAGAAATAAAGGTATGAGGAGAGGCCCATGTGGCTGCCGCACAAATGCAGTCTATAGGTAACCTAGCCTGGAAAGCTATTGATGTAGCTAAGGCTCTGGTTGAGTGGGCTCTAGGCTTTGAAGGAAGTTCTTGCCTCCTCAGTTTATAGATGAAAGTAATCACAGAGGCCAACCATCTGGAAAGGGTTACTTTGGAAACTGGAAGGCCTTTCTTCCCTTCCGCATAAGACAGGAAGAGCTGCTCAGATTTCCTAACCTGCTTGGTTCTATCCAGGTAGTAACGGAGTTGACGATGAACATCCCAAAAATGCAACTTTTGTTCCGCTCTGTTGGAGTAATTAGGGAAGAAGACTGGGAGATAGATAGTCTGGTTTAAATTTGCCTCAGAAGATACCTTGGGTAAACAGGATGGGTTAGTTCTGAGGGATACTCTATCTTTATGGAAAACCAGGTAAGGAGGACGAACGCAAAGGGCGTGAAGCTCTGAGACTCTCCAGGCGAATGTTATGGCCACTAGAAATAGAGTTTTCCATGAGAGTAACTTCAAGGAACAGGAAGCCGCAGGTTCAAAGGGAGGGAAAATCAAAGAGGTTAAAACCAGATTCAAATCCCACTGTGGCGGGGGATCTCTGATTGGGGGCTTGAGTAAAAAGATGCCCTTAAGGAAGGCTTTACAAAGTGTATGGGACATAACAGAGGAGTCAGACAGGCCAACATTAAAATTTGAAATGGCCGCTAACTGAACTCTGATAAGAAAAAGAAGAACCTGATTGAAAAAGTTCTGCCAAGAAATCTAAGACTGACTGGATAGGTGCCGTGAAAGGATCCATGTTTCTAGACTCTGCCCAGAAGGAGAATCGTTTCCATTTGCTAGCATAAATCTTCCTGGTAGAAGATTTGTGGGAAGCTAGAATGATGTCATGCACCGAATGGGAAATAAAAGGAAGCCTGGCTAAGGATGGAAGTGGAGCAACCAAGCTGTGAGGTTGAGAGAGAGAAGGTAGTGATGCAGCTCGCCCGACTGATGGGTCAAAAGGTCTGGCACTGGGTCCAAATGCCAGGGCTGCTCCAAGAGGTAACGATGCAGGAACGGAAACCAGATTTGTCGAGGCCAGTAAGGGGCAATGAGGATCATTGAGGATCGGAGCCTCGGCGCAGGTGAGTTCGGCCCCAACATCGGCCTCGGAGCCATCCTTCTCGGTGCCGGGAGGGGTCCTTGTCTCTTTGGAGCGGGGGCCTTCTTCCCTGCCTGATAGGGGTGCCTTCGAGGTCATGAGGAGCGTGCTGGCCCCTGTGCCTGCTCCTCGGTCAGCTCCCTCAGCTCCTCCCACTGTTATGCCTGCCACGGTCTCTACCCATTCTCTCGACCCCGACCGCAGAGATCCAACGCCTCAGGTGCCCCCATTGGGAGCATCCTCCTCTTCCGAGGCCTCCCCTGATCTGTCAGGGGAGCCCCCTCGGAAAAGGAAATGCAAGAGGAAGCATGTGGACTCTCCTGAGTCCGTCACATCCGACACCGACTTGGATGAGTCGGAAGGGTCCCCACGGTCCCCCTCTGAAGATGTCTCCTTTTCTGACATCCTTGAAATCTTCAAACAGGGGGAACTCGTCTACCCTCAATCCTTCCGAGGATAAGTCGGTTTACCTAGAGGCTTTTGTTTCTCGTCCTTCCACCTCCTGGGTGTCTCCGCCCTTTGACCCCCTTATGGAAGTGGTGGCGCGGAAGGCATGGACGGCCCCTGACTCGATGGAACCTACCCCACGGAGGTCTTCAAAATTTATCACAGCCCCTTCTGATAAACAGTTTTTAACCAAAGGTGTCCCTGCTGATGCCATAGTGGTGGCGGTGGCCACTAAGAAGGAACTGGCTGATCCTAAAGTACCGATCCATCCTCCTAATAAGGAATTTAGAACTGTGGATAGGTACGGCAAGCGGATGTTTTCTTCAGCGACCTTTACCATGCGGTCGCTGAATTACTTATGTCATTTCACCCGCCTTCAAAGAGACATGCTCAAAGAAATGGGTGATACTTTACAGGATCCAACAGCTGCGGGGTCTCAAGACAAAATCAACTCCCAGCTGGCAACCCTGAACTCGATTGTTAACTCCTCCATGTGGCTTATTTCTTATGCGGCCGATGGGGCGAGTAGGGCTGCAGGCACAGGCGTGGCCTTAAGGCGTCATGCCTGGATGCGGCTTTGTAATTTTGCTGACCCCTTCAAGGCGTCCTTCACGAACTCCCCCTTTGATGGTTCGGCATTGTTGGACCTCAAGTGAAGGATCTCTGCCGTGGAGTCCGTTTTCCACCCATCTAGACCATACCCTAAGGGTCAGAAGGGTGGAAAAATGTGGTTCATAAACCACAGGAGTCACGCCTGGCGAGGTGAGTTCCCCTCTAGAGGCGGGGAACAATAACAGATGCCGCCCTAGGGGCAGAGGGGGTCCGCAGAATCAAGGTAGCAGAGAAGCTGCCTCTGGCCAGCCCTTCCAGCATTCCTGAGATGCTGCCCGACTGTCCGCCTTCGGAGGCAGTCAGGGGAAGATTATCACTGTACCCAGAAGCCTGGCTTTCCCTCACTCAAGACAAATGGGTATGGTCAATCATATCCGAGGGTTACAAAATTCCCTTTGCCCACACCCCAGCACAGCCAAAAAGGCCCCTTCCAGATGTTCCACCCGGTCTAAGGGAACAAGCAGTATTAGAAGTCTCAAAACTGTTAAGAAAAAGAGCCATCCAAACAGTCCCAGCAGACCAGCAAGAATCCGGAATCTACTCCAAGTTCTTTTTGGTACCAAAAAAGACAGGGGACTGGAGACCAATTTTGGATCTCAGCAGGCTAAACAGGTCTGTCCAAAGAAAGAAGTTCCGGATGGTCACGCTACAGTCCATTCTACCCTTCTTGGGCCAGGACAATTGGATGTGCTCTATAGACCTTCAGGATGCATACTACCACATCAAGATGCAAAGGCGCTCCAGGAGGTTTCCCCGCTTCCGGCTGGGGGCCAGTCACTACCAGTTCAGGGCTCTGCCCTTTGGTCTCACTACAACCCCCCGAGTGTTCACCAAATGCATGGCAGTGGTTACGGCTCATCTGAGACGTCAAGGATTCCAGGTGTTTCCATATCTGGACGACTGGCTCCTTACCGCCACCACCAGGCGTCAACTTCTTCATTCCAGAGATTACACCATTCAAACTTGCAAAGAGCTAGGTATCTCCATAAATTTCGAAAAGTCTGCATTGTCGCCTTGTCGGTCTATTACTTTCATCGGCGCCATATTGTACACAGCCGAACTAACCACACAGAGAGTTTCGGATATTCGCAGACACGTTCACATCCTTCTTCAGAGCAACAGAATCCAGGCCAGGTTTGTACTGAAGACTTTAGGTCTCATGGCAGCTGCCATTACGTTACTTCCCCTAGCTCGCTTTCACATGCGGATCCTTCAATGGATGCTCTTTTCCCAGTGGTCCTTTCAACAGCTTCCAATGTCTCACAGCATTTTAATCACACAATCATGCAAGAAACATCTGTCTTGGTGGATGGTCTCCCTGCAAGTCGTTCAGGGCAGACCCATTTTTCTCTCCCCCCCCCCCGGTTGCCACGGTGACAACGGACGCCTCCCTGATCGGGTGGGGGGCATTTTCAGGGCAGGACAGTCCAGGGCACATGGCAACCTTTCGAGTGCCACCTGTACATAAATGTCTTGGAGATGAGAGCAGTACTTTTAGCGTTGCAAGCCCATTCAGGACTCTCTTCCCATAGGGACTATTGCAGTTCAGACGGACAATATGTCCGTAGTGTGGTACATCAACAAGCAGGGCGGAACCAAGTCCTACCCCTTGTGTCGAGAAGCACTCAGACTTTGGCAGTGGGCGATCTCTTCTCAGTGGTTTCTGATAGCAACGCATATCCCCGGGAAGTCCAACGTTATAGCGGACAGGCTGAGCAGAGCCATTCTCATGCCGCACGAGTGGTCTCTCAATCAGTCAGTAGTGGAAGAGATTTTCCAAAGATGGGGTCAGCCTTGCTACGATCTTTTCGCAACACCTCAAAACAGCAAGTGCCACGACTTCTTCACTCTCTTCCCTATTCCCGGCCATCCCCCCAGAGATGCTCTAGTCCACAACTGGCCCCGGGGTCTCCTGTACGCTTTTCCCCTTTTCCATTAATCACACAACTGATTCAGAAAGGCCGGCTGGTAGGAGGGGGATGAAGGCTTCTCAGAATTAGTTTATTTCTCCTGTCTATCAGCGCCCAGGAATTAAACCTGGCACAGATGGAACAGGAGGTGTCCAGATGGGCTGCCCCAAGACATTCAATGCGCAGAGTGTGGCCATCAGCTGAGGAGTGCTTGTGGCCACAATCTGTGCACTTTCGAAGCCTGGTTTGTGGGGATCAGACATACTCCCAAACGCATGGCCTAACACACTCACTCACACAGGGAACACACATGCGAGAGAGAAAGAGACAGGAAAGAAAAGAGAGTTTTTTTTTTTTTTTTTTGTTTCTTTTTTTTTGTAGTAACCAATGCAGAGTGCGCAAGGGGAGGTAGAAGGGAAAATATAGATAAAAACAGGCAAACAAGAAGTTCACTTACCCACAGTTTTAGCAGCGAGCACAGATCGTGATGCAGACTAGAGTGTGGCAAATGAGATCTGAAGGGAGGAAGTGAAAGGGGCACTATGGGTAAGGGGAGGAGCTTTGAGCTCAGATCAAATGCTGGATATGTGGCCGAGTCGGATCCGAGACGGCTCTGGTAACCCAGAGGTTGAAGATCAAATGAAGACAACAACTTCAGATCAACTGTTTGGGTTTCTGAAACTGTTCGTTCTTAGAAGAAATGGTCTGGTGAAACTCTGACACTTCCGAAACTTCAGATTCCTGCCCCCTTTAAAATCAGAATATATGGGTAGATAAACTGGTATTGGAGCGCTAGAGTTGCTCATAACCCAGGCTTCCATCCTATAATAAATGGCCTAAATAATGGATCCAGTCATAGCCATCAGCTAAGAGGAACACACAGTTAAGACTGTTGCACTGCAACGTAAAGGGTCTTCTGTCTATTTTTTGCATGCACTACATTAGTGGGAGAATCCCTGGGGGGAGATATGTATCAACACTGTTAAAAGATTCCACACCCCTAACTTCTCCTGAATCTAAAGAATTTGGTTCCCCCACACCCGAACCAGGCAATGGCATAGCCCTGGAGGACATATCTAATCTGGATCTATGTCATAAGACTGAAAGTTCAAAATACTGAAAACCAAAATATTGAAAACACCTCCCATCTACACAAGCCTCTTTTTTATTTGGAAATAATAGTGCACATTTCAAATCTTCAGCAAAGGTAGGGTTTACATGTCACTTATCCAAGTGTGCTGAAATATAGATTTTATTTCACATGTCACTTACAGTTCTCTAAGGTAACATCCACAGTGCATTACTGTTGACTTTGATCACATAAATTATATAATATCTCTTTTGAATGCTTACTGATAAACTTTTATAATTCCCACTGTAGTGCAGCTTGATGTAAAAGATACTCTGTTCATACAAAAGATTCAAGAGTAGCTTATTCATAGGAGACATAGCTGAAATTAGTCTACAAAACAGTTTCTTTAACCTTCATGAAATATTTTTTTTTACTTAAAACTAAAATGAATTGGTATTTTCTTTAGAATGTGTTTTGATTATTAAATCTAATAATCACTTACCTCATCTGAGTTAGACTCTGCAGAACTGTTTCCTTCCTGACTGTCTTGTAATTCAGTGTGCATATGATCCTCAACACAGACTGGCACTTGACAGCAAAATTCTAAGTCCGGTGAGAAAGTAGTATCTCTCAAGTTACATTGTTGAAAAATAAAGGAATTTCTCTCAGTGGCAATGTCCTGCCATAGATAGAAGATGGCTTTTGACACAACAGGAAGTGTAATTTGTTCTGGTGATACAATTTTGTTGTCAATCAGCAAGTCCACAGTCTTTTTATAGAAACTGAGATATCTGTAACATATAATGCTAACCTCATCATTACAGAAACAATCAGAACCTCTACAATGACTTTAACAGAAGAAACGTTACAATAACTTCATTAAATTGTTCCATACCTCTGAACTGTACAGATTTTCGCAGAATGTCCAGATTTTTCCCTCAAATATTTGGTCAGTTCCTCATAAAATATGTGGTTTTCTGGCAAATCACAGAATATTGAAGTCACTAAATGACCAAATAATGACATATATTTGGGTTTCAGACTTCACATCCTTCAAAAATGCATGCAAACATAATAATTTTTATTCTAGCAGCTTTCTAAGATTATAACAGCAATATTTAAAATCTGTGCCTATTTTTGTCCCGTTGAACCCACATTATTTTAGGCTTTGTCCAGATTTCTTACATTAAGAGGTTGAAAGGTATGGTTAGGCCAATCATTATTCAATAACTTCAGATTGAATTAATGGATTTATATTTATATCTCTCTGACAATGGAAAAAAGTCCATTTATTTACTTCTTTTTCTGAGAAGGTGAGAAGACTCATTCATGCATAACCACTTCCAGTTATAACACAGGATGAAATTGGTAAAAAGAAATGAAACTACATAAAAGATGTAATTTTAGGCAACAACTCGTTTACTGTAAATACCTACATACTGAGCTGGAGAGTAGCAACTACCATAAAGTTTTTTTATATAACTACTGTCAGCAGCAACAATAAAAAATGTTATGTACTCACCATAAAGTTAGATGCTTGTTGTCCCCCTCTTTCTGTCTTGACACTTGGGTTATCTCCCTTGAGGCAGATCTGAGACAGCAATATTTTCAGAGCTTCTCCAGTGCTCAAGCTCCTTTCTCGCATACCGCACTATCAATATCATCTCAGATCAGGTTTGACCAAAAATCAGATGGGATTATCCCTGGAAAGGTAACCCCAAAAAAGGAACAATTAGCAGACAAAAGATGTACCCCATGAAGGCTTCAGATCTGGTCCATTATAATCCTCCAGAAAATAAAGGAAAATGATAGCATTTTGGAAGGGGGAAGGGAGGGCAGGATGTCAATTAGGACATGGGGAGAACACCAAGGATCTAGTGTTATGGTATGCATATATCTTTCTTATGCTATGTTGTCCCCTCTGACCATTTTGATAGTTGGGACAGGGTTCACAGCTACCAAAATAGTTGGCCTCATGGCAAAATACCTTTGAACAGGTTGGACCTGAAGGATGCTCTGGATCTGGAAATGAGGTGCAGCTTGTAATGCTTGACAAAGGCATGGGTGTTATACCCAGCTGCTGCAAAGCACACATCATCCAGTGATGAATGAAAAAAGGACAAGAAAGTTGAAAAAGATCTAGAGGAATATGCTCCTGGATTGTTTGAGAGTGATAATCCCTTTAAATTATAAACAAAGGAAATGCAATCTGACAGTCATCTAGAAAATGTGATTTTAGAAATTCTGAATGCCAATATGGTTTTAGAAAAATACATAAATAACTAGTCGTTTTTTCATAATAATTTTGTGTAATGAAAATAAAATCTGAGTTGATGATGAACATCAATGTATACAAAGTGTATTGAACTTTGTTGAATAATTAGAGAAACGGGCAAATGTATATGTTGGTTCAAGGCTGATACTGTGGCTACCTTAGGCACAGAGCTAGGATTAGGTTTGAGAGAAATTCTGTTTCATAGTTTCATACTAGGCTAACTGCCTTTGTGGACTATTTTAAGCCTAGCCAATTACCCCAATTGAGACTCAAACCCTGTACCTTGTGTTTGTAAGGTAAACTCCTTAACCATTATGCCAACCCCGTGTGAATACCAAATAAGGATGTTGCAGCACAAAGCCAAAAGT
The DNA here is from genome assembly GCF_019279795.1 of Protopterus annectens. NCBI lineage: Eukaryota > Metazoa > Chordata > Ceratodontiformes > Protopteridae > Protopterus > Protopterus annectens. The sequence goes on along the minus strand of NC_056731.1, from coordinate 1,023,269,377 downwards.
TCAGAATTAGTCTAGCCAAGGATATGGACACCAAAAGCGATATTTTCCAAGAAAGAAACTTCAATTCAATGCTAAAGGCAGACTCAAAAGGAAACTGTGTGAGAGCATGTAACACCAAGGTAATGACCCAAGGAGGAGCTGAATCTTTGATAAGGGATCTCAACAGAAAGGTGTGCTTTAAGAAAACTTTGCTTTATAAACTTTCAGAGATGCTACGGACAAATCATTTGATCTCGTGTAAAACTTGCAACAGCTATTAATTGAACCTTAATAGTAAAATAGCTGGCACTTGAGTGAAAAAAGCCTGAAAAAAGTCCAAAATGGAAGGAAACAGGGACAGAAAAAGGGTCAAACTTATCCTCTACTGACCACGCTGAAAACTTTTTTCCATTTTCCCATACATTTTCCTAGTGGAAAGTTTCTATGAGGCTGTTAAAATGCATACCACTGTAGAAGAAAGTAAAGGGTTCTTGGCCATCGTTGGAATTGGAGAAATCATTGCTGTCCAGATGAGACAGGAAATCTGAAAGGGGATTCAGGGCACAAGGAGGTCGTAGATGGTGAGGCTTTAGGTACAGGAAACAGATTTGTCGGGGCCAGAAAAGGGGAATGAGAATAACCCTTGCCTTGTACTTAATAACTTTTCTTAGAAACTTTGTTATCAGTGGAACTGGTGAGTAGGCATAAAGGAGATCAGGTGGCCAAGTACAGATGAGAACATCCCCTGGTGAATATCCCTGTTGAGGGATGAGAGCAAAATAGCTGCTGCACTTCAAACTGATGGAAGATGCAAAAGGATCACAGCAAGTATGGCCCAGTAGCTGAAAATTAGAAGTTATGTACTCACCATAACGTTCCATCTGAGTAGGTGTATTCATTTGTCTGCAACCTGTGGGTTATGGATCCGATATCGGATCCGAACCGGCATGGTTTTCCAGCTATGGATCCAAGCTCTCAGCTCCTCCCCTCACCCATAATGCCCTGCTCTACCCTCATGACCTCAGATCGAGTTTGCCAAAGCAACAACACCCTGAAAAGGGTAACATAGAATATGCAGGAAACTGAAAGGCCAGGGGGATAGGAGGGCGGGATGATTGCAGACAAATGAATACACCTACTCAGATGGAACGTTATGGTGAGTACATAACTTCTAAATCTGAAGTAGGATTTTCATTTCTCTGCAACCTGTGGGACAGTGTCCCCAGCTACCTCAATCTTGCGCGGCCATCATGGAACGATTTTCCGGAGCACCGGCCAAAGGATGCTCTACCCCTAGATGCAAGATCCAACTTATAGTGGGAAATAAAAGTATGAGATGAAGCCCACGTGGCTGCTGCACAAATATCATCTAGAGGAATCCTAGCCTTGAAGGCTGCCGAGGTAGATACTGGCCGGGTTGAATGGGCATGAACACCCTCCGGTGCGGGCCTTCCTGAAGCTTGATAAGCCAATAAGATGCACTGTGAAATCCAGCGGGACAGAGAAACTTTAGAAATTGGCTTGCCCAAATTAAATTTTGCAAAGGAAATAAACAACAGGTCGGATTGCCTATGACCAGCCGTCCTGTTCAGATAAAATCTAAGTTGCCTGTGAACATCTAATGAATGTAGCTTGTATTCACCTTTGTTTTCATATTTAGGGAAAAAAACAGGAAGGTTAATGGACTGATTGATGTTTGCTTCAGAAGCGACTTTAGGAAGAAAGGACGGGTTGGTCCTGAGGTAGAACCAGGTCGGATGAAATACCAAGTAAGGAGGTTTAGCTGATAATGCTTGAAGCTCAGAAACTCTCTTGGCGATGTAATGGCTACCAAAAGGCTGTCTTGTAGGACAAGAATTTGAGATCCACCGTAGCAGCTGGCTCGAAAGGAGGCGGTCAAGGCCTGTAGGACCAGAGAGAGGTCCCAAGGAGGAACTGCTTGTTTTATAGGGGGCCTGAGAAGAAAAGTACCTTTAAGAAAAATTTTACACAATTTGGCTGACATAAGAGGATTAGAGTCATGGCCAATGTGATAATGAGAAAGTACGCCAGTTGTACTTTGACTGTGGAACTGCTGGCACCATCGTTAAAGAGAGTGGTTAGAAAGTCAAGCACTAAAGGAAGAGGAACGTGAAGGGATTCAGGCCTTGCCGCTCCGCCCAAGAAAAGCGTTTCCACTTGCTTGGTAAACCTTTCTAGTGGATGGTTTATGAGCTGCCACCAAAATTGCCTTAACCGGTGACGAAATACGGAGTCCTAATCAAGAGTGGAACTGGAGCAGCCAAGCGGTCAGCTTCAGGTTGTCAGATTAGGAGGAGGATGCAGGATGGATGGGATATCAGATCCGGGATGGGATCTAGAATCCAAGGAGGATTCACGAGTGAGACCAGAGGAGGAACCAGATCTGTCGAGGCCAAAACGGAGCAATGAGAATCATTCTGGAACCCACCCGAGAGGCTTTCTGAAGAACTTGGAGCATCAGAGGTAAGGGTGGATAAGCATACAGAAGACGGGTGGCCAAGCATGCACCAGGCGTCTCTTGGGGTACCTCCGGGAGGAGGTATCAGAGCGAAAAACTGTCGCACTTGGTGTTTGAGGAGAGGCAAAAGATCGCATGAAGGGTTCCCCACCGTGCGAATATGCGTTCCGCTACTTGACAATTGAGAGATCACTCGTAAGGGGTCAGAATGGTGCAACTGAGCTTGTCCGCTAGGATGTTGGACCGACCGGAATGCGTTGCTATTAAGCGGTTGGTGGAATTGCCCATTCCCAAACTCTCATGGCTTCTCGACAAAGAGGGTAGACCTTGTTCCCCCTTGCTTGTTGATGTACCAGACAACAGACATGTTGTCCGATTGAATCACAATTGTTCCCAAGGGAAGAAAGTCCTGAAGTGCTAGCAGCGCTAAGAGCACTGCTCTCATCTCTAGAACATTGATATGCAGTAAGGTCTCTGAATGGTCCCGTGCCTTGGGCGGTCCGGCCCACGTGGTCACCGTGGCGAGAGGGAGAAGCACAAAATGGGCGGCCTCTGTGGAGATCCGGGGAGAGGAGACACCAGAAGAGGCACCGCTAGCAAGCCTTGCGGATCGTTATGGCATAATGCATGGGACGGGCAAGGTATGACCACTGTACTAAGGCGTCCACTGTAGAATGCGCATATTGAGCCTGGCAAGAGGAAGAAGTGCTATAGCTGATGCCATGGACCCTAGAGCCCTCAGGACCAGCTCCGCGGAACAGAACTTGAGTGGAGAATGGCCCCCACCTGGAGCTGCAGATTTTGAACTCTGTCACGCAGTGAGGAAGGCTCGTAAACTCCTTGTGTCTAGCCTGGCCTATAAAATCTAAGAGCTGTGTGGGCCAGGTTGGATTTCTTTGTATTTATTGTGATGCCCAGAAAAGGAGCAAGATGGAGAAAGGAGTCTCGCCAATAGAGTAGATGCCTTGCTGGGCGGTGAAGCCAGTCGTCCAGGTAGGGAAAGACCTGCACCCCTGAAGCCTCAGGTGGGCGCTACCACTGCTAATACTTTGGTGAACACCCTGGGGGCTGTGGTGAGACCAAAGGGAAGGACCCGAACTGGTAGTGACTGGCTCCCAGCCGAGGCGGAGAAACCTCCTGGGCGCCTGTCCATCAGGATGTGGTGATGCAGCGTCCTTGAGGTCTATCGAGCACATCAGTGATTTTCTCCCAGAAGGGAGAATAGATTGCAGAGTGACCATTGAATTTTTCTTTGGGGACTGCCAGATTCAAGAGAGAGAGGTCTAGGATTGGTCTTAGTTCCCCGTCTTCTTTGGCACTAAAAAGAATCTGGAGTAGAACCCTGATCCGATCTGGTCTGGGGGACGGGCTGGATGGCTCTTTTCTTTAGCAGATGGCCAATTTCTGCCAGCGGCCTCCCGTTGACGGGTGGGGCGGCTGGGAGGGATTTCAACTTTGGAAGGTGAAGGAAAGGGATGCGATATCCTCTGGATATGATCTGGAGAACCCAGCGGTCGATGTTATGGACTCCCATGCCGCTAGGTGCCCGAACGTCCCCGACTGCCTCCAGAGTGGAGCAGTCGGGCCCTCAGGGTTGCTGCGGGCCGTTCAGAGAAGGTTCCCTGGACCCGAAGTTTCTGGGAGCCCCTCTGCCTCTAGGCGGCGTCCTCCCTGTCCTCCTCTGCCCACGGAAGGACTGGTTGTCCGGAGCAGGCTGGGACTGCTGCGACTTCGGAACCACATCTTCTTCTGACCCTTTTGGTTCCTAGAGTAGGGCCTCTGGGGTGCAGAGAAGCGGATTCGGCGGCAGACAGCGTCTTCCCGTCCTTCTTGCTCTGGGTCAGCGTCTGAGCGGTTTTGCCAAACAGAGCAGAACCACCATCAAAGGCGTTAAGCAAATGGCAGCTTTGAAGGGCTCAGAAAATGCGGTAAGTGGAGCCAGGCCTGGCGTCTGAAGTGACTAGTCCTGTCCCGCAGCTCTAGCGGGCGCCTTCCATTGCATGGGAGAGTAGCCGCATAAGTATTAGTCACTGACCTAAGGTGGCCATCTGGTGGAGTGCAGAACCCTGTCCTCCTCCGAAATGGACTCTGGGGATGCAGCGTATTCTTTAATAAGATCTGCTGCATCCTAATGACATGTGCCAAGTAGTTCAGCCCTTACGAGAAGGTCGCTGAACTAAACATCCACTTCCCCAAAGCGGTCCATCATCGAGACTCCTTGCTGGGGGGTGGACTGAGGACTCTCTGAGCCAGTTCCCTCTTGGTGGCGCCCGCCGTCAACATGGCATCTACGGAGGCCCTACTCCAATGGGCCCGGTGGACCCGGTGGGCTAAGGATCCTATCTGGCCTCTTGGGAATTGGCTCCACGGTGTCCGGTTCCTTCCACGCCCTGGTGGTAATAAGGTCCACCAGGGGTGCGGCAGAGGGACACCCAAGAGGTGAAACGGGCCGCTTCAAATGCCTCCAAGAACACGGACTCGTCCGAGGAAGACTTGAGGGCAGACCACCCCCTTATCGGAGCATTTCCAGTGTCTCCAAATGAGACATCCTCGAGGGGGTGACGTGGGGAGCCTTCCCCTTCCTCCAAGTCCGTGTCTTCTGTGAGGGCTGGGGAGTCAATGTGCCTCCTTTTGCGCGTATGCTTCGCGAGGGACATCCTCTGGGGGGCTGTCAGAGGAGTCCTCACAAGCAGCAATTTCCATAGGAGCAACTTGGGGCACAAGCGGGCTGTCCCAGGGGCGGATGGTGGAAGCCTGGCCCAGTGCAGAGGGGCAGGCGGGCGGAACAAGTGCGGGGGTCCGGAGACCCTCAACAGGAGCCCTCTCCACTACATCAAGCGCCCGAAGGGGCCGACCTGACCAAAGGATCCGACAATCGGCTCCCCTCGGATCGAAGAGTGGATCGGGGCGCGGCGCTCAGATCCGAAGGGACAGTGCGCTCCGACACAGGCGGCGCCGAAGGGCAATCCCCGGATCCGAGGCTCGGATCCAGGCTCCGAGAGGTTGGATCCGGCCACTTTCGAGGCGAGGTCAGGATCCGAAGTACCAAAGTACTATGGCGACCCACCCCGGCTCGAAGCTGCTCGGCTCAGCTGCTCCGAACCGGATGGCGGGTGGGAGAAGGAGCAATAGGCTTAAAAGGGTGTTGAGCTCCCCAGAGGGGAGGCAAGAGCACTCCCATCTGCATCTGGGCCTGGATGAGATCTTCTCATCATCCGGTCAGATCAGCATCAGAAAGGCTATATGTGGATCACCGGCGAGGCTACGAGGTAGGCCTGGAGTGCCTCCTCGATAGCCTCGGCTGGCTCGGGTCTCCTCCTCCTCAGGACCCGGTGAAAAGCACACACAGGGGACGGGCAGAAGGAGGAGACCGGGCGACAGCGGGCGGGGAGAAGCCGGCGGCTGGCGGGGCGAGAACAGAGGTCTCGGCCCGCCGCTTGTGGTGCTTCTCCCTCGGTCCTTTCCTAGCATCCCTCTCCTCTCCAGAAATGGGAGGTTGAGTCCCAGGAGCAGGAGGGGTGCCACGGAGAATAACCAAACCACGGTTACTCGAGAAGGAGGCGGAGGCGAGCGAGTCTGGCGGTAAAAGGCCGCCAAGACAAGCTTGGACCTCCGCTCCCTCAGTGCCCTGGGGTTGAACCCTGCACAAATGGAGCATCCAGATGTGAGGTGTTCAACCCCCAGACACTAACACCGAGTGTGGCCATCAGCGGGGAAAGCTTATGGCCACACTTTCGGTTATTAAAAATACAGATTTGGGCTGATCAGCCATCCAAATCTATACAGCTACTAATTAAAGTAACTAAAAGTAATACAGACACACAGGCCCAAGCACACACACACTCGCCAACAGCGAGGGAGGGAAAAAAAAATACTTAATTTAACTCTAAATAAAACTATCAAAGAGGAAACCTAAACTTTCACACAAAAATGTACAAAAAACTTCAAATTTTCTGAATTAACAGATATAAAACTAGCACTTAGCTGAGAGCTATAGATATCAATCCAGTCACCAGCGCGGCAAAAGCGAGATCTGAGGTCATGAGGGTAGAGCAGGGCATTATGGGTGAGGAGGAGCTGAGAGCTTGG
>NC_056731.1:1023258846-1023262330 GCF_019279795.1 Protopterus annectens | reverse complement strand
TATCTCTGTAGTAGCACTGATGATATAGAAGGGGTTGTATTGCAGTCAAAAAATTGGCACTCCCAGTGCATGCCCCAAGGTCCACTGTAAGATGTCTACTGTCACCATCAACCATACAGGTAACTGATTACACTATCCAGCGCAATGATGCATGTGTTGTGTGCAAATTATCTGTAACAGAATGGACTCACTGACAAGGTAGTTAGCACTGATAAACCCAGGTCTCTCATATGTGTTAATGACTGCTATTTGTTTGTCAATGTGTATATGACAGTATATCACACTATGTATTGTTCATTAACACCCAGTACATCCCCCATTAGGATAATGTACAAGGCCTGTTGATGTTTTTCACTTAACAAGAAATTCGAGACACACCTCATTCTAAAACCTGTGTGGTGTGTGCAATTCAGGCCAAACATATTAGTAGCAATAAGTACCTATGTAGGGGTTCTACTCTCAGTATTGCCAAGTAAGTGTGTGTGTATGTGAAAGGAGCTACTTCAGTTTGCAGAAAATACATGTCCCAGGAGGTCATCTGTATGAGAACTGGCTGGCAAATGCTAAAATTTCAAAGGTATCATCTTGTGGAAATTAATTCCATCAAAACTTGTATTAGATGTGTAAATGCCCTCTTCTCCACTGTATAGCTGTACAGCGATACTGGAGTTGGTATATATAGTTGGGTGTGGATGTTGTGGACACAGCCACCCTCATTGGGGTTATTGTTGTTTGTACCCCCCACATAGTCTGCTTTAATACTGTACAGTTTATCTTAACAGGTTGTCAATCACACTATGTGTGGTTCTACACCATCCCACACCCTCCAAAGAGGAGGGCTGTGCCACCCACACAAACAGACCTATGTTTACCAACTCTAGGATTGCACTACATTGGGGAAGCGGGGCATATATCCTGCCAGTACCATCATCAATTACATTAAACTAGCAGACTGATTATTTACTGATGTGATGTTTTGCCTGTTTTGTCTTGGTGGAATTACATAGGCTAAAATGGGTTCACTGCAAAATTAAGTACATCCATGTATACAGTATTCTCTCTGTATTGCATCAACACCAAAGCCTATGTGTGTGTGTGTGTGTGTGTGTGTGTGTGTGTGTGTGTGTGTGTGTGTGTGTGTGAACTACCCAAACATGTGGTGCGTGCCACCCAGTACACTTACCATTGTCCACTGTAGAAGGTCTGTTGCCAACAGCCACAATTCACTCACCTGTATACACCCCTCAGATCTATCAGCCATGTGGCACATGCAGTAACTGTTATACAGACCTGTTACTTGTGTTCAGCTTTACCCAGGATATGACACAGTCAGTGTGTCACCACAGTGCCATACCCCTTGTAGGAAACAACAGTAGACCAACATCCTGCTGACACATAACACCTACAACACAAACTGAATACATTATGAATACATTATGGAGACTACAATCAGTCAGTGTTAATAACAGCTATAATGCATCATGCCTAGACAGCTATACATCCTGACATGCAAGCATTAAACTTTCCTGCTGAAAACATGTTACACAGCATTACATATTAGCCTGTCCCTGCATCGATAATATGGATGACAGAGATGTGGCACAGGTATCATCATATGCACAGGGTGTATTGTGGGTTTGCCAGAGACCTAGGCTGAGCCATTTGGTTGACATCATATGTGTGTTACAGGGTTTCATTATTAATTGAGCTGTGCAGATGTGGTGTGTGTAGGTATGGAGGTGCACTAGCTGTGTTGGTGATGTGTGTGTGTGTGTGTGTGTGTGTGTGTGTGTGTGTGTGTGTGTGTGTGTGTGTGTGTGTATCTATGCATACAGTTCTAGCATGTGGATGCCCTATACAGGGATGTGTTGGACAGCTGCAGACTGTACATGGCAGGGTGTGCAGTTCACCATCTCTGGCCAAGGAAATGAGAACTGTGCCTGCCAGGTGTTCCACGGGCACTACCAGGTACATGCCTGGATATGGTACTCTCCCCTGATGATGACAAATGTCCGCTGGATTTGGGTCCCTATTGGGACCGGCAAGGGCCATGCCCACGTGGCCTGCTGTGTTATGGTATTACAGCACCCCCACTTGTAGTGCCGTTGCTGGTACTGCCACTACGGGAGTGGCTGAGACTTGTTGCATATCTACGTAGACCTCCATTTATTGGTGTTGCTGACCTACGTCCAAATGGCTGTCACCCAACTCCCACCATATGCTCTAACACAGACATTGCATGGTCAAGGATTCCCACCATCTCACCCAACCGTCTATCCATGACATCTGCAAAATAATGGTGGCCACCTGCAAGATCACAGATTTTGTCAATAACTGCAGAATAAGTAGCCCTCTGGAACCTCAGGCTCTGTCTGGTATAATGTTCCATATGTGCCTGTGCCTCCATGACGGACCAAACCATGCATCTGTTGACACCTGCCTTTGCACTTCTGTCAGGGGCATGATAGCCAGCAGCCCTCCTATGAGTACCCCTGTACATCTGCCTGTGTGATACCTCACCAGTCATCTGGCTGTGGCTGCTGTGTACAGACACACTTGTCATAGTCACCACACTGTCCTGTCCCATGCCACCACCTACCGACTGTCTCTCATCTATGGCCACTTGTGATGGGGTATGTATCGGCAATGTGACTGTGTGCAGGGATGGGGTGTATAACAGTGGGATGTCAATCGATGGCACAGCTTCAGCCCCTGACAGCCCCACCTGTGCCTCACCATACCTATCATAATTGTCTGTCTTTATGGACATTAACATCTGTTTGCATGCAGGAGGAACCCTGACCCACCTTCCCACCTTCGAGGGGAAAACAAAAAACGCACTTTAGGATCTGTACATCATTGCTTACCTCTAAACACACACACACACACACACACACACACACACACACACACACACACACACACACACACATACACACACGTGCACACTTACAGGTGAGGTGACACAAAGATATTATACAGACCTCTCATTACCCAACTGTCAACATGCATGACATATGGCACTCAACTGCATGCACTGCAGCTATAGTCAGTTCCTGTTAGCAACATTATACATCTATGTAATGCATGAGTTGTTTTAGTAGGTGATGCCCCTTCACCTGGAACACACTGCACCCATGTACACAGTATTGTTGTGCACCTGTTCAGCACCCTGGCATGTTCTGTGCACCATACATCATGGGTGTATACACCATTGCTGAATGTGTATATGTGTGACCGTTATGTTTGCTCTGTTGCACACAGCCCCTATGTGTTTGTCTGACAGATACCTGGGATGACATGAGGACAGATGTCAATAGTGAATGCCTGACGTCTGATTTGGAGATCTCATCCTCAGCAGTGCATGTATGAACAATAAAATCCAATTACACTGACAGCCTTCAAAGCTTACTGTGGCAATGAGGAGTGTACACACCCTTATTGACTTGCCACCCTCTTCCCTGATGTGCCATTGTGCCACAAT
>NC_056731.1:1023138846-1023253846 GCF_019279795.1 Protopterus annectens | reverse complement strand
AGTGTAATTGGAGGCTGCTGAACTACATCTGTTTCATAGTTTCATAGTTTCATAGTTTAGTACTAGGCTATCTGCCCTGGGGCATTTATAAGCCTAGCCATAATGATGTGGCTTTAGCCACCCCATGTAATGGTACAAAAGTGTACAGAGTAGATTTAGAATACTGTGCCTCTGTCTAGTAGTGACACAGTGAAGACCCCCTTACATAATAGAATTAGTTTACTGTGCCTCTGTCTAGTAGTGACACAGAGATGACCCCTGGGGTAAACCTACGATCTCCCATCCACTCGTCAATATTTCTCTTGAAGAGAGTCAGTGAGGGTCTCTGCCTAACATGAACTGGGATTCTGTTCCAGAGTATGGGAAGCCTCTGAGTTATGAATCTGTCCCTCCAGCATGTCCTATTCATATTTGTGCTGAGGTTTAAATCTTTAGCTCTCGTGGTTCTGATGGATTTGGATTTTTTGAGGTGGAGCATGTCCATCAATTCCTGATTGGACATGGCCTTGTACGTCAGGCACAGATCACCTCCGAGCAGGCGGTATGCTACTGAATAGAGCTGGAGATTCTTTAGTCTGGCAGCATATGACATATATTGGAGAAATTGATCCTCTTGGTGAGGTACTTTTGGGGTCTCTCTAGTTGTTGCAAGTGCCGGGTGAGGTACATACCAAATGGGGCATTGTACTCAATCATGGGCCTGATAAGGGAGGAATATAGGGGTACAATGACCTCCTTTGATCTGGATTTGAATCCCTTCATGATAAGGTGGGCAAGGTAGAAAGTCTTTCTAACCACTTTGGCAACATGGGTGTCAAATGAGAGGTCACTATTGACTTGGGTCCCCAGGTCTCTGATTACTTTTTCTGTACTCAGTGGGTTGTGATAATTTGTGGGTACTTTGTTTTTCCCAAAGGGGATGACTATACAGTTTTTGGCATTTAGTTTAAGGCCATGACTCCGGCACCAGTTGTTCATTTCAGTGAAGCCTTTCTGTAGGATGTATGTGTCAGCTGGTGTATCGACTATGGCACCTAGTTTGCAGTCATCTGCGAACTTTGTCAGCCACAACCCTCCCATGTTTGCTTTCACATCTGAGAAACAAATGCCGAACAAGAGGGGTCCCAGGACAGAGCCTGTGGGACACCACTTGTGACTGGCTTTGAGTCTGACATGGCTCCAGCGATTTTTGACTTTATGGGTTCTATCCTTTAGCCAGTTTGCCACCCATCTTGTGACATATGGATTTACATTTAAGCTGTTGAGCTTGTCTATGATGCCAGAGTGGGGTATTGTGTCGAAAGCTTTAGCCAAGTCCAGGTAGGCTGTATGGACTGCTTTGCCCTCGTCAATAGCTCTAGTGACTGTTTCAAAAAAGTCAACCAGGTTCAAAAGGCAGGATCTGCCCTTTACAAAGCCGAACTAGGTGGGATCAAGTGTCTGTAAGTCCCCAATGTCTCTGTTTATGAGTTCCATAATGATTTTTCCATAGCTTTGCAGACCAGGCTAGTTAAGCTTATGGGGCGGTAGTTGCTAGGGTCTGTAGAGGTGCCTCCTTTGTGGAGTGGGACTACTGTTGCTGTACGCCAGTGTTCAGGTACATATCCTGTAGTAAGGCTAAGGTTAAATAGCATTTTTATGTGCGGGTTTAGCTCCTCTTGGAGTTCACGTAGCACGCAACCCGGGATACCGTCAGGTCCCATTGATGCTGTGTTTTTAGCTTTCCTGAGGGCGGTTCTCACCTGGATATCTGAGATGACAGGGAGGTTACATTCAGCTGGGATAAGTATTTCTTCTTTTGGGGGTGAGGGAGGGGAGAAATTTGCACTGAACCTGTCAGCCAGAATGTTGGCAATATCTGTGGGTTCAGTGTATTTTTTGTCATTGTGAACTAACTCTGAACATATCTGAGGGTTTCCGCCCAGGTTTCTAACATAGCTGAAGAAGGCCTTGTGGTTATCTTTAGTGTCCATAGCGATTTTTCTCTCAAAGTTGGCCTTGGATGTTTTTATGAGAGAACGTAGCTTTCTACTAGTGCTGATCAGAGATGTCTTCTCTTTATGGGAATTTGATCTGTCGTGCAGTAGCTTCCTTCTTTTGTTATACAATTTGTTTATGGCTGGGGTCCACCAGACAGGATGCCTGCCCTTGGTGGAGAGGGTCTTGGTTTTATTTGGGATTGAATGATCCATGCATTCTTGGAGATGTCCGTAGAAAGCATTTGTGAAGGATTCTGCATTGCGGGATGTGGTTTCCACTGGTCCAGTGGGCTTAAAGGATACCATCTCAGTTTTAGAAGTGTAAAGTCGGCTTTTGAGAAGTTTTTCACTGTAGTCTTTTGTGTTGGGGGTGGAGGTGGGATATATATATCCAGGGTGATTAGTTTGTGGTCAAATCTCACTAGTGAGGGGTATACTTCCGGTGTGGAGCACTTTGTCCCCATGTTTGTGATGATCAGGTCTAGTATATTATCTCCCCTTGTGGGAGAGGTGACTAGCTGTTCTATTGCATTTGAATTTATGAATTCCAGGAACCTTTGGGCTAGGGTGTTTGGGCTAGAATAATGCACCCATTCTATGTTAGGGTAGTTGAAGTCTCCCAATATGATGGTGTTTGGTGAGACATTCATATCCTCCAATGTCTTCAGGAAGGCTGAATGGGGTTCCTGAGATTGGTTAGGTGGTCTGTAACATGTTACCAGTTGTATAGCAGTTTTGCCTACAGTTAGTTGCACCTGGATGGTCTCTGATGCTTCTAGCCCCTACTGCCCACTTGCCTCCAATATCTTTTCACCTGACCACCACTACACTTCCCACCCCTATACAATCTTGCTATCTCCCACCACCCCTCCCTACCCCTCAATCCTTTCACATAACTAACCACCATAACTCACCTCCCATCACTCATCTCCTCTTTCCCACCCCCAAACCCCCCCCTCCTCACACTCACACAAACATGAATCTCTTACACCTCCATCTAACCTATTCTATTCCTTACCTAACCCACTATATTTTACTCATCTCACCTCATCAATCACCCAGGCCAGGCCTATATACCACTTCCTAAGATAACCTTATTAACTTCCTTCTCCTTGTGCTATATAGTCATCCCAACCCCCAATTATTCATGCTTGACACCAACAATAAATAACACATCTTGACTAATCCTGATTGTAGCTAAATAAACTCAAAGATCCAAACACTGATTATGGCCACACTTCTAAATCAATCCTGACATAGACCTCTTAGAAGGCCTGAGAGTAGAGGAGTTATACTCCTCCTCCCCTCCAACTTCTCCCTACAACAAACCTATACAACTTATATCCCTAATAACTTCTCGCTTCTCCTTACTCTTCTACTCCAATACACACAAATACTCACAAACATATAAGTATCCATTCTACAGGAGAATACATCCCCACACTTCTCTACATCAATAATCACAAACACATATGTATCAAATCCTCTATATTCCCCAGGAGACTAACTTGTATAAGCATTAATTGGGCCTCTATCAGGCTCCTAAACATTAACACTTCTCAAAACTCACACACTTCCACAACTAATTAACACATACATGCCCAGCCAATACAATACCTCAAATGGCTCTATATTGGATTGGATTCTAACCCTCATCCCCAATATTTCACACCCACACGGGTATCCAATCCCCCCCTAAATGGTGACCACCTATTTCCTTTCCCACCCGATTTCCACTATCCATCAACAGACCCACCAGGTGACCTCTACTATCCGGACCACAAACCCACCAACCCCCATAACCTTTTAACCTCAACAATGAGTAGTAAAAACCTTGTGTCTCAAAACACCTCTAGACATTGCTGTTCACACTTTAACTCAACATTCTTAAAAGTGCTTGACTCTCAAGCTCCCCTACGACTCAGAGAATAAGCCAAAATCAGCCAACTACTATTCTCTACAAACCGCTTTCTAACCTGAAGCATATTCTACCTCTAAAGCTAAGGATAAAAAACATAATAAAACCTATGAACTTAATGAAAACAAACTAAACAAGACCTAGAAACATATATCTCTAAATCAGCGAGCACTTAAACTACTCCATAAAGAATAAATAACAGAAACAAAATTCTTCTCAAAAAAGTTAAAACAACTCTTCCTCACCCCACCCCAGCAGATAACCCACTCCCACCCCAAATCCAAAGACTCTTCCCTCCAAAAATTTTAAATTTAATTCCATCTTCTCTGACCCCAGACTCCAAACTACCACTTTCTCCACCCTCCAAACCCAACAACCCTTCACCTCTATTTCCCCGATCCACTCAATACTCTATTACTCACCCACCACCTCTTCCCCCCTACTCCCAACACAATCCCATGCAACTTCCTACAAACCCCTCTGCATTAATCCCACTCACCCCCCAAATTCCCACTATACAACACTCATTAAGAACACGCACAAAAAATTCTAACCTTACTCAAATGCTCAGACTAACAATCCCACTTAACATCCAATTACCTTTCTCCATTAAATCTGCCTTCTTTCAATTCTTAATTAATGGCTCTTGCCATTCCCATAAGTCCCCAAATCCTTTAAAACCCAAAAAGCATTTATCATACATCTACCCAAACAAGCATTACATAACAACAGTCCACAAAGGTCAAGTCCCCATCAGCATCTTAAACTTCAAAAATCCTGGAAAAATGTCCTTAACTCCATTTAAAAATCCTTGAAATTGTGTACACAATTTAAAAAACTCCTCATCTTCAAATAACAAACTTTCAGCTTCCATCTTTAATCTCTGACGCGCTTTCTTAGAAACCATGATCGCCCTCCCCTTAAGCCTTAGCAAACAAAAAGCTGCCTTCTCTTGATCTTTCAATCCAGAACAAAGCCTATCCTCCTTCAAATTGTCTCTCCTATCCTCCAATCGTCTGCAAAAGCCCCCTCTTTACTCTCCTTCTTTCTCCTCAGCACCAACTCTTTGAAATCATTCTGTTAATCTCTCAAAAAGAAACTTCTGAAACCTAAATAAAACTTATCAAGCTGTTAGGCTCCAATTCCTACTCCTCTTCTCTACCTAAATACCCCACAGGTTCCTACAAATAAATTACCATCTCCTCTATCATATTATCCTCATATGACTCTGCTCTACTAATCCTCTACTTCTAACATCATCACTACAATGCACATTACTCTATCATGCTCTGCTCCACCTCTATCCCAGTCTTTCCTACATCATCTTGCTCTTCTGCTCACTAAGCAAAAATTAATAAAAATCATCTTTCCTCCTGTCACTCCCCCCCAAAATGCATACTCATTCTCATAAACAGTATCTCTCCCCCCAATACTCTCAATAGTGTCAGACAAAAAAACTACAGACCACAGATCGACAACCACAGATCACCAACTAGCCGGGGTCAGAAAAACATCAAAAAAAAAACAAAAAACAAACAAAAAAAAACATCAAAAACACAAAAAAAAAATCCACATGCAACCCCAAAAAAATGCCTAGCTACTTCATTTCTTGTCCCTCTTACTTCTCTCTAAAATTCCCCTCTACTCTCTCTTCCTAATTCCTCTACAAAAAAACAGCTCTCCTCACAAAAACAACTAAATTGCTACCTTTGCCCTCTCTCCTCGGGTTCTCTCCCACACCAGGTCTTCCTCCAAAACTAAAAAACTAGAAAAACTAAAACTTCCCAACAACACTCCACTAAACACTGGCCACAAGCTGATTCTAAACCTCAGCAACTTTCTCCCCCTTTTTCTTTCCTCCTTTCTTCTGCCCCCAAAACAGTCCCACCAAACCCAATCAAGGTCCAATATAAGAAGTACACAAACAGGCTCATCCCCCAGGCACCCACTTCCTTTCCTTCAGCACTTCACTCCTAAACAACTCTCTTCCACCCAATCCTAGCATCCCACACTCACTCTCCACCTTCAAAATCTCTTTTCTTTCTCCTAGCCTAGCTATATGATGGGATTGCAGGCACCCACCTCTCGCAACCTACACACTATATAACTCCTCTACAACATCCCCATATCCTACCTTTTTAACCTGTTTTCATCTCATGTTTAAATCTTCTTCTATGTTTGTGTTTTTGTTGATTTATATCTATAGCATAAGACTGTTACTATCTAATTACACAAACTTTTACTTTTTTGCTTATGTTCTTGTTTTTTTACTACATGTAGAATTTATTTTCCAAATAATAATGTACATTATTTATTTTTGAGCTTTTCTCCCCAGGACTCCATTGAAAACGGGTTCTTCGTGGCCCAATGGACTATCCTGGTAAACCAACTGCAATAAATAAATAAATAAATAAATAAATGTGTTGCCACTAACCTGGAGATGTCCTTGATGAATATGGACACTCCCACTCCCTTTTTGGTTTGGCCCGAGTTTTGGGGCCAAAAAGCATGATATGAGGTATAGCCTGGTAGCGCTGGGGTACTCTCAGGAGCCTTGAACCAGGTTTCAGTTACTGCACAGACATTGATGTTCTCCATACTGAGGAGTGCTTCGAGAGCCTGCATCTTGAGATTTAGACTTCTGGCGTTGAGCAGCATTACCCTTAATTTTTTTCCATTTTTGTTTTCTAAGGAGGTCGGTTTGTCTTTTGAGCCTTGCCTAAAAAAGGCACTATGGGGGAGGCAAGAGACTTAGCCAATATCCGGAAGTCCAGTGGTGACAGATGCAAGCCGTCCCTTGCGAAGCAGTGTGGCTTGTCCAGCATGTCATCCGAAGCAGACAGACATTAGATCCCCCTAGAATGACACCAGTATTTGAGACAATTATTAAAGCTGATCATCTTGTCTTTGTATTGTGGCATCATTCTTGGTGAGGGCAAGATGCTGCTCAGGGTCAGGTTCATATCAGCCTGGGCTACATAATCAGAGAGCTCCTCTATGTCTCTTTTCATGTAGTCCAGGGAGGTACGTCTCAGGTCATTCACGCCGGCATGGACAATGACAGAGTCATATTTGTACTTGCTTTGGAGTGACCTGAGTGCGTGTGTTATGTGGCGGATCCTAGCTCCCGATAGGCAGCTCACCGTTACCCTCTCCTTGTTCAGCCTGGTAAGCGGAATGTCAGTGTGTCTGACTGTAGAGTCTCCTATTACTAGTGTATCAGGCATGGTGTTTGGCCTTAAGGGCTGTGATTGTTTGACACACTGATTTATTGAAGTATGTGTTGCATGTGTTATGTTTTGAAGTGGTGGATTTTTGGGTGTCTGCTTTGGGAGCCTCTGTTGTTTTGGTAAGTTTTTTGTTAGAGCCTCCAAGTATGTCTTTGTGTTATTATGTGTTTGGTTTGCAGTTGTGGTAGGTCTATGTGGGACTGGGTTAGGTGTGTGTGTGGTTACCTTCTCCTCCTGTCTGGTCTTGCCAGTCCTGAGTTGAGAGAGTTCAGCCTCCAGTTTGGCTATATAGTTGCATCTCTCACATGTATTTGTGTTTGTTGGGAGGAGGAGAGGGTTGTCTGTGTACATGAGACAATTGTAGCATTGTCTCAAGATTCCCAGATTAACCAGCTGAACCAGAGAGGATGCTAGTAATCTACCACTCGACATGCTAGAATATTATAATGGGTGCTGTGCCTTTAAGGGAAGTGGGTACTCACAGGGAAGGTAGGTGGATGTAGTGCTTACTTTAGTTAGCAAGTGCTTACTTAGAAGAGAGGTTTTGAGAACAAGTGCTATCAAGTGCTTATCTGTAATTAAGTGTTGATTGGTTCTTATCTTCAAGGCAAGTGTTTTTTTTCTACTGTTGTACTACTTGAAGGCCTTAACCTGGACAGCAAAGTACATTATGTATTTCAGATTACTGTATCAATTTTTTGTTTGAGAGTTGTATTAATCAGTTATTATGTATTTCAAACACCTAACTGCTATAAGCAATGGCATAAACAAATGAAAAAGTACACAAACAAACATATCTATGTACGCAAACTTGTGTGTGGTGTCATGTCCTTTGCATTGTGTGTGGGTATATGTTTCATGCAATAATTCTCATTTGTAGGAAAGTATCAAACACTGGCCATTTTAAAAGGTGGCAACTGTAGGAATAATGGCTGTTTGATAAGCTGTGCACCTTCATACCTATAAGTAGTAATATATTTATATGTGTATGTATGTGTGTTTATATATATATATATATATATATATATATATATATATATATATATATATATATATATATATATATGTGTGTGTGTGTGTGTGTGTGTGTGTATGTATCTTTGGAATGTTGTTTACTGCTTCCACATTGTACATTCCCTATGGTAGACTGTTCTGCATGATATGCTAGATATATCCTGACATCTTACAGCTGAGATGGATTACTATTACCTTGTTGTGGCTATGATATGCAAGGTCCTGGGTTCAAGTCTTGCATGTGCTGGTTATGGTGTTGCAAGGCAGATCTGTTCAACTGTGAAGGAAGGGATAATGGCAATAATTACAAAAGATCCCAATTTTGGGCCCCTTCACCCCCATTAACAGTGCCTTTGGTCAGATGTTTTGCAGTGAGAGGTTCAGATTGTGGATCCAATATGAGAATGCAACATAAATTTGTATATCTATATGTTTGTATGTATGTATATATATATATATATATATATATATATATATATATATATATGTGTGTGTGTGTGTGTGTATCTACATACATACATACATCTACAAATTTAACACATCCACAGTAAGCTTTTCATCCACAAGGGACTTCTTCAGACTGCATGCAGTCTGAAGAAATCCCATGTGAATGAAAGTGCTTACTGTGGATTAGTTATAACAGCATGCATAGATATTCCCATTAACCCAAAACACCAGATTTGGAACAGTTGCATAGCAAACAGAAAACATGCATATATGGAACCACAATGGCCATTACAATGGCATGCAGGTTACATTGATAGCAACAGGCCACCAATGATAGTATTTCAACATAGAACATTCATAGATACATATTTCAATATTTACTGAACAATAGGACATATGTCCAAACAGTAGGTTTGGTGTAAACATACCCATTGATTTGTGTATTTAGATTATTGTTGTAGATATGGTGAGGGGGAGAGAGAGATGTCAATTAAGAACTCATATATCCTTGTAGTACTCACAACATTAATGATCATTGATCTAATCATTAAGGTACAGGTATTACTACAGTACCCTATGGCCTTGGTTTGGGCAGTGGTATGTTTGTACACAGTGTATACTTCAACTGTCTTACAGCTAAATCCTTACATTTCTTACCTGGTAGACCTGTGGAGGGAATGTTTGTTAATACTACCTGACTGCTTCTAAACATATTCCCAGATTAAAAGTTAATATTATTCACATACCTCTCAAACTCTTAATGCACACACTCTGGACAAAGCTTGACAACATGGGGGTACTAATAGGGACATGTTTTAAATATTGCTGTCATAAACTTGAAGAGTTACATGAATGACAGGATTTGTTTTAATGTACATATTCTGAAGGTTTTGAGTTCTGAAAATCAAATGTATGTCCTTATTTTTTGACTACAATTCTGAGATCATCCCACTGATTTGCCAGGGGACAGAAGAACAGGCAGAACATATGAGCCAATTATCTGGACATTCTGAAAAATCTGTACAGTTGAGAGGTATGATTATGCATACAGCTTACTACCACTCCCATGATTCAAACCATGGCTGTTTCTGCTAAAAATACAACAATTTAAGTCACAGTAGAGTGTGCTATTTGGATATTGCTGTCTATCTCTTCAGTGTACAATCTGATCTTGTACTTACAGCAGCCTTATACAGGCATTTCTAGACTTTTTTTATGTAGCACAGTGTGGGTAACAGTGGTTAATACAACATTACTATTCAGAGAATGTAACAATAAATGCAATACAATACAAGAGGAAACACAGCCGGTCCTGGATTTAGAGATTTATTGCCAGTCAGTTACAGTTTTATTTAAATATGACATATATGAGACCATTATCTTATATATCTCTATCTATTATATTATTATCATACATGTTGTCTGGTTTATTCAGTACAACCCATACAACTGTTTTTATACTGCCAGATGACTTTCTACTACTTTATATTTATTTAGTATGATTACTACAAGCAGGATTGTTACTCACCAGTCTCGCAACACAGCCTTTACAGCCTACTTGCATGGGCTTCCTGATTCACAGCCCACTCAGCTGCAGCTGTAAAGGAAATAGAGACATATTTAGGCATACCTATCCATTACATATACATGCTGGACTTTAGTAAACAGTAATGGTATGACTACTGACACACTGGGACACCACCCCTCTGCCTTGCTTTTGGACCAACTCATCCAAGACCTCCCTCTTTCTCCACTTCAAGTTGGCATAGTGGTGCCTGACCTGCTTATCAGTCCAAGGTATAACAGTGGCACTTGTGGGATCATGGCCGAGACAGTCCCAGACTTCTGCTTTATACTGGGAGCTCTGGTACTGACACTGTAGCAGTCTCTCATCATGTTTTTTTTACCAGGAATTCTACTATGACCTTGAACTCCTGTTTGCCCCAGCGCTGCACCCGGAAGCACAGTCCCTCTCCAACTCCAGCCATCCTGCCTAAAGTGGGAAGCTGCAACCAGTTATGAGATGTATTCCTGCCTGTGGGGTTTAAATACGGTCGATGTTCTGCACTTTGCTGTGATTGGATGGTTTTGAATATGCTGAGCTAAGCTAAGCTACAGGCAAACCTGCTTAGCTAAGGTTGGCATTGCTTAAAAAGAGACAGGTTCAGCACTGCTTACCAATGGGCAAATCCACTTAGCTGGACTAATCATTGCTTAGCAGTCATATTTACACAATGCTTACAACCTGGTAAGCAGAGCTGTGCAATGCTTAGCATTGCTTATTTTTCATTTTATAGACTATCTGCTATATGGCATTGATTCATCATTCTTTACATATTAAAAAATTGTTTGCTGTCCCTGACATCCCACAATGTGCTTTCATTACATTTATTCATGTGTGACTTTACTGTATGGGGCACTTATGTTGATATGGGGATTTCACAACTTTATTAAACTGACACCTCACATCTGGATCTTTTGCAGTACTCTGGTTAACAAATATATTAGTAGGTAATACTAAAAAAATTGTTTATGTACTGCTTTCACATGTAAAATGTGAATTAGTGATGATCGAACCAGGAACGGCTGCTTGCAAAGTGTATACTCTAGCCACTACACTATTGTAATACTGCTTATGTTGGATGTCTCTTGCTATTTAACATCTTGTGCTGTTCAAGCTAGACGAAGTGTAGCTAAGCAACGGGCACATCCGCGCAGCTACATTTAAACTTTACAGCATTTATAAAAAAAAAGTTTTGCTGTGTTATTTTATCTATACCCTTCAGAATATCCCTGCTAATGCTAAACCTGTTATTTTATCAGGTTTCTGCTTTGTGGAACAATTGTTCCTTTTGATTTTGTCCACATTACTTACTCTGACAGGTTGGGAGATATGTGCTATGCGCTTATGCTCCCTGTGTTATCCTAATAACTTTTGGCTTGGTAGCATACCTCTCAACCTCTTAGAGCAAAATATCTGTATAAAGCCTGCAATGATGGGGGGACAAATAGGGGCGGATTTTAAATATTGCTCTTACAAACTTAAAAAGTTGATAGAATAATATGTTTTACATTAGCATGGATTTTCTGATGGATGTGTGAAGTCTTAAACTCAAATGTTTTGTCATTATTTAATGACTTCAGTCCTCAGCTATTTGCCAGACAGGTACACATTTTAGGGAGAACACACCAAAAATATGAGGCAAACATCTGGCCATTCTGCAAAAACCTGTACAGTTGAGAGGTATGTTTGGTAGGGATGATTGTCCCTTATGCCTTTAACCACTGATTTTTGTTTTCCTGATGGGTTGGGGGTGTTATGAACATTCTTGCTCATTTTTAATTGCTGAAAGGCAATTCTGGAGTGCAGGAGAGTTTGTATTGTGAAAGCTCTGCTCTCAGACACCCCCCTGCACTCGCACACAGCTCCATGTCCATTTAACAGCAAAAGCAGCGTGCCTTCATGAATATGCAAGGCTCGCTGCTGTGCTGAATGGGCGCGATCCGCTCCATGCAAGAATAGACTTATTCTTGCACAGAGCTTTCATGAATCCCAGGGTAAATTTTCATATATTTAATTAACATGTGGGGCAGCTAATTTCCAGGGTTTTGGAGACTGCCCTTACAGCACTGATCAAACACATGCCTTTAGTCTGGATTGATGGCAATTGTCCCATAACCCTCCAATTAAACATTCCTGCAGAATGGAAGTACATTACCCTTGCCTTTCCAATATATGTGTACGAGGAAAGGGTCTAAATTAATGCATTTATTGGGCTTGTCATGAATTCGTTTTTGCAATACTGAAATTAAATGACTCACCAATAAAACCCTTTAAGAACATTAATCTCAACCTTTCAGCATTAAGAAATTAAAATATATATATATATATATATATATATATATATATATATATATATATGTATTAATGTTCACAAGGTTGATCAAAAAAGGTCAACTTTGCAAATTCTGGCAAATTCCTATGCATATGCAAAAGTCTTGGTGCATGCAAAACAAATTTTCAAAAAGTTACCTTAAATGTTATATTTTGCAGGGGGGGGGGTCACGCCACTCCTGCACACACCTGCTGCTAGTTATATATACTAACTCTGAGATATGACAATCACAATAAAAGGGAATATTTCCCTACCCTGAGGACTGGGTGATTATGTATACCAGTCATCCATATGTATAGCTTGCTACATTTTGTTGACTAAACAGATGTTGACCAAAGGGGGATTTGATTAAAATCAGTTCCCCTATATATTTATATGAGTATAGTAGGAATGACTGAATACACCAAACATCAGTTGGCAAAACAATGTCAAAATGTCAAAAACGCCTCAACACATCAGTGCACATGCACCAAGAAACAGCTTTGGCACAAGAAAAATCTAAAACTAAACATAAACATCATTTTTTGCATGATAACCCCCAGATGCACTGCAAATTATATAGATACTACCTATGAGATTACAGAAACATGAAAAAACCTGAAAGCTTAAGAAGGGGGCAAGCACCCCCTGCACCCCCACACCCCCCGCTCTTTAAGTATACCAACTCTGAGATAGCACTTCAATGCAGACAATGGAAAACTTCCATTGCCACACTGTATGGGGATCTCCATTGAAACGTTCAAACTTTTAAAAGTTCGATCATATGGTGTCAACCACATGACGTTCCAACTTTTAAAAGTTCGACAACGTGATAGGAACCTTATGTCCGAGTGTGTGTGGGTTTATGTTAGAGTAAGGACCAGGAAAGGGGATATATTTTGTGGTGTGTGTGTGTGTGTGTGTGTGTGTGTGTGTGTGTGTGTGTGTGTGTGTGTGTGTGTGTGTGTGTGTGTGTGTGTGTGTGTGTCTGTGTGTATATGATTGCAGTGAGTGTATGAGCTGTGATGTGTAAAAGCAGTGTTACAGAGAGTTTTTTTTAAGGTAAGATTCATGGTTAGGGTTAAGGATAGGACTAGCACATATCAATAAGTTGTAGCAGGTTGTGAATTAACTACACCTCTTAGTGTTTCTTTCTGTAAGTAACCCAGAAATATGAAATCATAAAAGGCTTATAACTGCTGATTTGCTTTAGAGAAATGAATATACTCTGAAATGCAGCAAAGCTTAACTGTTTTGTGATCATCTAATCTTCTAAAAAGATATTGCCTTGACAGGCTACACTCAGATGTAGCTGCTGCTCTGGACTGCTATTAAGACTGAATAAAATATGCAGTTTTGAGCTTTTAAGGTGAAAGCAATGCAGCTCTATGGATCGTAAGGTAAGGATTCTTTGATGACTGCTGGTACACGGGTGTGGTCAGCTTTCCTAGATGAGGCTGTGTGTGATCATACTAACAAGCTCCACTGAGCTGTATAAAAGGAGGCATTGTTTTATCAATATTTGGTGTGCTGGTATTAGCTCATTTCAATCATTTTGAATTCCTTAAGTCAGAATAGATATGTGAGTATCTAAAGTGGAATTAGCTTAAGCCAGTAATCTAATATGAAATTGCTCCAAAAATTCTTGATACAGAAACATAATATTTTATATCCTACTACTACTTACTAGAAGTAAGTAGCAGTAGGATATAAAATATTATGTTTCTCAGATAATCAAGAAAATGTGACACCTGCTATATATTATGCTTATGGCTTTTCACTGTTTGCTCAAAATGAGTTAAATGTTTCAGATGACATAATTTTTTCAGCATTATGCTTGTATAATTAGGTTCAATCATCTAAGAAAAAGAAAAAAAAATATCATCATGCCATATTTAATTTTCATATCATTTTTCTCTCAATTATGACAAGGCACAAGATGAATTGAATGTTGTTTATCATTACTTTTGTAATTATGTCATTCTCACATCTCCTATACATTTTTACTTACCTTATTTAAACGTTAATCAAACTGCTAGTTATTTTATTTCCTTGACTCACTACAATACTCACAAATGTCTTGCAAAATTGTAACCACCATGATTTTACTTTTAGCTTTCACTTGTACTAGGCACACATTAAATTGTCCACATGTTATTTTGGTTAGGTATATGTAGCCTTAACTGAAGTTTTATGATGTGGGCAGATGCTATATCAAGAAAAAAAATACTTTAAGTTCCATTCTGAAATTACTATACCTAACAAATTGCTTTCCAGTTATGTACAACTGAAGAAAACTAAAAATTGTCAGCTAAGGTAGCAATAATAAAATTTGTATTTATGGTGAAGAGACATTATAGCTTATTGTGAATGAGGCAGCCCATTACTGATGTGCAGAAGCATGATTTAAATATATGACAAGCAGTTAACTTTATGAGAAATAATGTTAGGATGAGCCTCATGTCTTTAAAATTAAAAATGTGAATGTCATATATTTCTATTTTTATGAAGCTCCAGTATAATTTGAGGTGATGTAGCAACGAATATATAACACTTAAGTATATGCTTTATTTCATGCAATCAAAGAGTGCAATCAGCATCTATATCTTTGAGTAATATAAGACTATAATTATAAATAACCTTTTCCTCTAGACAACCAAGTGTAGCATTAATAACCTTTTTGACAAATAAAAAATGCACTGTGGATTTAAGGTCTGCTCTCATCTCACAGCATAATGTCACACAGAGACATTTTCATATATGGACACTGTGCCGTTTTTAACTATTCTAACACAGGAGGAAGGCACAGAAGGATGCTGCTGGTTATCTGAGATTCTCAACAGAAGATTAGTCTAATATTTAAATAGCAGTAAGTCACTACTGGCATTCAAAAGAAGATATCGGTCTCCCATAACATGCCTATTTGCTCATTACATCAGTTGCATTTTATTGAGTATTTTCTACTAACATGGGTAGTTAACAGACTGTCATCATGTATTTTTGCACTAATTAGTGTCAGTAAAAAATGCTGAAGGCTAAGTGAAAAGACCCAAGTATACATATTCATTCTCTTTGAGCAATGTATTGCAGTAAGATGCAAACTTAATAAATAACTGGTATAGCATATGAGTATGTATACCGTGAGTATAGTACAGATAAAATAGCTAAAAAGTGACACAGACAGATTTTCTTTGATTAAATATTAGGTTTCAAATCCTAAGTGGATCACAGGCTTACTGTTTCTGATGAAAAAGGAGATAAAAATGAAAAAAAAATATCTCCAAAAATAACTAAATGGCACATATTAAATGACATTAAAACATTTCGCTGTTCTTTATCTGACTTTTCCCATTTTTTTACCAACTAAGTGCAATTGACTGAGAGGAATAAGAAACCACCTTACTTCTTGAGCTTATTAAAGGTCTGTTATTGGAATACAGGTCTGTAAAACGTTAAGAGTTTAACTGTTACCAGCTCTTTCACTTTGCTTATGTAACAGAAGTATAGCTATTAAGGGATTCTTTTCTTTTTTGGAAGAATGAAACTTGCTTTTCATGGTGTTATACTAGGTCTAAAACCAAACATCTTAATGATATAATCCAGTGACTTCTAAACAAATGTTTACGATTAAATATTTCAAAAATGCAGAGAGCTAAGAGAGGATAAGAAAATTAAGTTACATAGTCAGCTGAAGAGAAGTAAAAGAACTAAGAAGGAAGTGTAAACTAGCAGAAATCAAAGGTAAAATAATATAACACCCATTATATATTTGCAGATTCGGTCATTTACCCACATATTCAGAAATATTTTTTTCACCATGCTAATTGGCTATTGCAGAGTAGAAAATAAGCATGAGAGCAGAATCTGTTCACACATAGAGAAGCACCTCCTTACTGGCTAATTACGATGTCTTTGAATCAAAACCTGCTGCAACTATTAGACCAGACTGAGCTAATTTTCACCCTTCAAGCCCATGTATCAGCGTAGCTTGGGCACCTCCCAATATGCTTAAGAACATAGGAAGGATACTAGGTGAGTGATCAGAGGGACCATAAGAAGCTACACCTTATATATCTTCATGTAGTCACACTTAAATGGTTTTACCACCATTTATGAAACCGCCTCAAAATTCAGGTATTGCTGTACATGATAAGTATGCTGTAAATATGCAGCACACAAAGGTACCAAGTAGAGGTAGTCAAACCCAAAGCACGAAACACAATCTGAAGTGGAAGCACCAGCAGTTTATTTAGTACATAAACACAAATATTCACGAGGCGTTTTCGTCCACAAGACTTCTTCAGATGTAACAAAGAAAGCTTTGTGTGCTGCATTGGTTTCTTTGTCATTTTGGGTACCTGGCTTCTTGTGTTTTATTTTCTGCTGTAAATATGTATCTACTGTTCTTATCATTACAGACGATCCTAAAGGCAGACGCGAACCAAGTGTGATGTGGAAGGCACGTCTTCCAAAAATTTAAAGAGGAAAGACTGATAATCTCAAAAAGGTTTTTTCCATTCTAGAAGTGGTGAACCAAATATTAGAAATTTACTGTACTCTAACATGCAAATATTGAATTTGTTTTTCTGTACTTCCACGATTATCCTGGGAATAAACTTATACAAACATTTCATTTGAGAATATGACTGATGAAGTGTATTATATGAATCTAGTTTCTGAATACATAAAAAAATGACTGGGAAGACTATTATGTGAATCTAATACCTCAATATATAAAGACTGTGTTTTTGCCTTGCTGAGATTTTAGCAAAATAAAGGCATGTACCTCTCTACTTCCGTCCCATAAAAAGGGCTCCAAGTATTTTGAACTTATGAAACTTTTACAAGTAGACCACATGTACAAATCACAAATGTCAAAATGTTGATTTAAAACTGTAATAGGTTTTATGCTCCTCACTTTCTGAATGATGGATGGCAAATGGCCACAATGAAAAAGAAAAAAAAGGTGAGAGTCATCACTCAAACTCAAAATTTTTTGTGTAATTCTTAGGAGACAAAATGTTGTTTGTTGCAAATGACCACTTACACTGAGAAAAGGTCATTTGGAATATGACCCCTGGTATAAGCCTGTTCTAGACAGACTTTACCCTAAAATAAGCCACTTACACTGACAGTAACTCTTTCAGAATTATAACAATCTTATTTTCTTTAACTGTTTTGGAAACTGGCCTGTTGTCAATAACTTTTCTGATTTGTTTTGGAAGGCCAAACTTAATCATCATACATACATATATATATACATATATATATATATATATATATATATATATATATATATATATATATATATATATATATATATATATATATATATATATATATATAATTTCTTCGAAGATTAGAAAACAGATACCCACTTGCGAAAGTCAGTTAACTGACTCATGTCAGTTAACCGAATCACTGTACTGTGGGGATAAGGAAATATATCCTTTTTCCCACTGTAGTGCAATCCTGGAGTTAGTATATATAAGTAGCGGGGGTGGGGGTGCATGGGGGCTTGCCTTCCTGCAAAAATGTATTCTACTTTGCTGGACACACCTCTGGTAATTATATATACTAACTCTGAGATTGCACTACAGTAGGGAAAAGGAAATATTTCCTTATCCCCACTGTACCATGATTCAGTTAACTGACGTGAGTTGGTTAATTGATTTTCACGGAAGTGCACTTTTAGTTAAGTGCACTTTTGTGAAAGTGGGTGTCTGCTTTCTAATCTTCAAAGAAATGAGTTTTGGAAGAGTAGAACTAGACCTATATATATATATATATATATATATACATATATATGTATATATATATATATATATATATATATATGTAAATGTATATATATATATATATATATATATATATATATATATATATATATATATATATATATAGAGAGAGAGAGAGAGAGAGAGAGAGAGTGTCCCTATCCTATTAAATCGATGAAAAATCAAAATCTCGAACGGCTTAGAAGTCGAAAATGGCATTCTTCATAATTACTATTTTGAGATTGCGGTACAGTGAAGATCAGAGCATTCGCCCTTTCCTCACTGTAGTGCGATCTCGGAGTTGGAATATATATTTAGTGGGGGGGGGGCACAGCCCCCCACTATAGCAATTTCGATTTCCTGCATTTCCACTCATATGAGTGTTCGAGATTTTGAAGTTTCATCTATATAATATAGACTCTCTCTCTCACTCTCTCTCTCTCTCTCTCTCTCTCTCTCTCTCTCTATATATATATATAGTTTACCTTCAGAATCTTGAACTACTGAAATCCTGAATTTCAGTAGCCCGAGACCAGAAGGGTGAAAGTGCAGAATACCGAAACCCCAGATGTGCGAAATTCTAAATCCTGAAGTTCGGAGATTTTGAATTAGAGGTTCTGGTGTTGTGGTGTGTGAGTGGGTGGTTGGAGATGTAGGTAAGTGTTTGTGTTTTACGGGTTTTGGGTAGGGGCTTTAGTGTGTGTCTGTGTGTTTTGTTAGTGTGATGTGTGTGTGTGCAAGGGGAATGTAGAGTGTGTGGTGGTGTTTTTGTTTGTTTGTTTGTGTAGTGCGACTTCAGAGTTAGTATATTTAATTAAGGAGGTGTGGGGGTGCAGCCCCCACATGGGGTTGCCGGGGGGCTTGCCCCCCCTGCTTGTATGTAGGGTAGGTGTTTGTGTATGTGAGGGGAGGTGTATGTTTGTGTTTGTGTCTGCGGTATGTTCAGTGTGGAAGTCGCGATTTTAAGTTTCGCACTTCTGGGTTTTCGAGTTTATGGATTTTCAGCTTCATGGTCTTGAGATACTGAAATTCGAGATTTCAGTATTTTGAGATTATGAAGTGAATCTATATATATATATATATATATATATATATATATATATATATATATGTATGTATTGCATGTGTGGAAATGTAAGACATCTTTGTTTTATATTTGTCTTATGATATGATTGCTTTGTAGTGCAAATTGTTTTGCCCATTTTGTGACCTTCATTGCTAGTTCACAACTGATCACACTGTATTTTGACTGTAGCCAGCACCTCTGTGTTGATCACCGCTTTCATGCCAGTAACTTTATGGATCATACCACTGCTGCAGGATTTGAAACAAAAATGGGGACATATTATTGAGGAGCTTTCTTTATTTTTTGAGGAATTACCAGAGGATAACAGTAACCAGTCTGTCAAGCCATCATGGCACAACCATTTGAGGAGCACCAGCAAAATGTGTGAGTCAGAAACAACTGATAAAGGCCCAGCATCAAAGAGGCAGAAAAGGAAACCAGGGAAGGACATGCCTTCATCTGTGGCAAGGGAGGTTTTATTGGCAATTCCTGCAAGTATGGAGTTAACTGAGAAGGTAGAAGAGTAAGAAGAAGAGGATGGTCAGGTGCAATAGACTACTGAATACGTGCAGTCTTTTTAGATGCATTAAACAATGAAGGGAGACCCAGGCTGTTTCATGTAGCTGGGGATAGGAGTTTGGTAGTTCCTAAAGTGGCATTACAAGTTTTGCACAATGATAAATTGGTTGGTGATAAGAGTACTCTTCTGTGTATTTCATATACTGTCTTTAAATGAAGAGGAATTAAGGGCTGGAGTAGCAACTCAGTAAAACAAACCACTTAGGGAAGGAATTGTATCTGGGCATTGTTTACCTATAATTTTCATAGGGCTGACCATCATATCGCATATTACACAATTAGTAAAAATGAAAAAAAAAAAAGTTTGGATGAATACATTCAATTATTTGACCTTATAAATCCAGTTGAAATACAGAGGATGGAGGATGCAGACACACTTGGGTCAAAGGATTTAACAGAGGAGATGGCAATATTGAGCAAGCATCAGTCCAAGAATTACAAAGTCAAGTCACATCATTGGATAATTTAGTTCTGGGTTTTGTTTATTTTATGGTGGCAATTTTGGAGACAGAACCACATCAAGCTCTCTTGTTGTACATGTACTTACTCATCGTCAAGGAGGCACACTTTGTAAAATGTTGGCTTTTGTGTTTGTGGTAGCAAGCTTAAGGCAACTGACAAGCAGTTAAGATGAGAAGAGAGTCACACTAATATTTAGCTGAGTGTCATGACTGGTAAACATAGACCTAATTTCATCCAGTAGGAAGACTGTTAAGATTCTGGAGTCAGGTTAGGCTGGGCCATTAATTTGGTAGTTGTATTTAGCCTTCATGCAGGTTTCTGCATATCTGCAACATGTGTGGAGGCTGGCATTCTACAACTAACTCTTTGTTTCATAGTTTCATAGTTTAGTTTCATAGTTTAGTACTAGGCTATCTGCCCTGAGGCATTTGTAAGCCTAGCCATAGTGATGTGGCTTTCGCCACCCCATGAAATGGTACAAAAATGCACATAAATGCACAGAATAGATTTAGAATACTGTGCCTCTGTCTAGTAGTGACACAATGAAGCCCCCCCCCCTTATATAATAGAATTAGTTTACTGTGCCCCTGTCTAGCAGTGACACAGATGTGACCCCTGGGGTAAACTTATTATCTCCCATCCATTCATCAAGATTTCTCTTGACAAGAGTCAGTGAGGGGCTCTGCCTAACTTGAACTGGGGTCTTGTTCCAAAGCATGGGAAGCCTCTGGGTTATGAATCTATCCCTCCAGCATGTCCTATTCATACTTGTGCCGAGGTTTAAGTCTTTAGCTCTCGTGGTCCTGATGGATTTGCATTTTTTGAGGTGGAGCATGTCCATCCGATCCTGATTGGACATGGCCTTGTACGTCAGGCAGAGATCACCTCTGAGCAGGCGGTATGCTACTGAATAGAGCTGGAGTTTGTTTAGTCTGGCAGAATAAGACATATGTTGGAGACCCTTGATCCTCTTGGTGAGGTAATTTTGTGGTCTCTCCAGCTGTTGCAAATGCCGGGTGAGGTACATACCAAATGGGGCATTGTACTCAATCATGGGTCTGATGAGGGAGGAGTATAGGGGTACAATGTCATCCTTGGATCTGGATGTGAATCCCTTCATGATGAGGTGTGCAAGGTAGAACGTTTTTCTAACCACTTTGGCAATGTGGGTGTCAAATGAGAGGTCGCTGTCAACTTGGGACCCTAGGTCTCTGATTACTTTTTCCGTACTCAGTGGGTTGCTGTCTATGTGATAATTTGTGGGTACTTTGTTTTTCCCAAAGGGGATCACTATACATTTTTTGGCATTTAGTTTAAGGCCGTGACTCCGGCACCAGTTGTCCGTTTCTGTGAGGCCTTTTTGTAGGATGTATGTGTCCGCTGGTGTATCGACTATGGCGCCTAGTTTGCAGTCATCTGCAAACTTTGTCAGCCACAACCCTCCCATGTTTGCTTTAACATCTGAGAAATAAATGCCGAACAAGAGGGGTCCCAGGACAGATCCCTGTGGGACACCACTTGTGACTGGCTTTGAGTCTGACATTGCTCCAGTGATTTTAACTTTATGGGTTCTGTCCTTTAGCCAGTTTGCAAACCATCTAGTGACATAAGGGTTTATGTTTAAGCTGGTGAGCTTATCTATGATGCCTGAGTGGGGTATTGTGTCAAAGGCCTTAGCCAAGTCCAGGTAGGCTGTATGGACTGCTTTTCCCTCATCAATGGCTCTAGTGACTGTTTTGAAAAAGTCAACAAGGTTCAAAAGGCAGGATCTGCCCTTTACAAAGCCGAACTGGGTGGGGTCAAGTGTCTGTAGGTCCCCTATGTCTCTGTTTATGATTTCCATAATGATTCTTTCTATAGCTTTGCAGACCAGGCTGGTTAAGCTTATGGGGCAGTAGTTCCCAGGGTCTGTAGAGGTACCCCCTTTGTGGAGTAGGACCACTGTTGCTGTACGCCAGTGTTCAGGTACATATCCTGTAGTAAGGCTAAGGTTAAATAGCATTTTTATGTGCGGGTTTAGCTCCTCTTGGAGTTCACGTAGCACGCAACCCCGGATACCGTCAGGTCCCATTGATGCTGTGTTTTTAGCTTTGTTGAGGGCGGTTCTCACTTGGACATCTGAGATGACAGGGAGATTACATTCAGCTGGGATAAGTATTTCTTCTTTCTTCTTTTGGGGGTGAGGGAGGGGAAAAATTTGCACTGAACCTGTCAGCCAGAATGTTGGCAATATCTGTGGGTTCAGTGTATTTTTTGTTGTTGTGAACTAACTCTGAGCATATCTGAGGGTTTCCGCCCAGGTTTCTAACATAGCTGAAGAAGGCTTTGTGGTTATCTTTAGTGTCCTTAGCGATTTTTCTCTCAAAGTTGGCCTTGGATGTTTTTATGAGAGAACGTAGTTTTCTGCTAATGTTGATCAGAGATGTCTTCCCTTTATGGGATTTTGCTCTGTCGTGCAGTAGCTTCCTTCTTTTGTTATACAATTTGTTAATGGCTGAGGTCCACCAGACAGGACGCTTGCCTTTGGTGGAGAGGGACTTGGATTTATTTGGGATTGCATGATCCATGCATTCTTGGAGATGTCCATAGAAAGCATTTGTGAAGGATTCGGCATTGTGGGATGTGGTATCCACTGGCCCAGTGAGCTTAAAGGATACCATCTCAGTCTTAAGAAGAGCGAAGTCTGCTTTTGAGAAGTTTTTCACTGTGGTCTTTTGTGCTGGGTGTGGAGGTGGGATATGTATATCCAGGGGGATTAGTTTGTGGTCAGATCTCACTAGTGAGGGGTATACCTCCGGTGTGGAGCATTTTGTCCCCATGTTTGTGATGATGAGGTCTAGTATATTATCTCCCCTAGTGGGAGAGGTGACTAGTTGTTCCAGTGCATTTTAATTTATGAATTCCAGGAACCTTTGGGCTAGGGTGTTAGGGCTAGAATAATGTACCCAATCTATGTTTGGGTAGTTGAAGTCTCCCAGTATGATGGTATTTTGTGATACATTCATATCCTCCAATTTCTTCAGGAAGGCTGAGTGGGGTTCCTGAGATTGGGATGGTGGTCTGTAACATGCTACCAGTTGTATAGCAGTTTTGCCTATGGTTAGTTTCATCTTTATGGTCTCTGATGCTTCATGTGTTGCTACTAACCTGGAGGTGTGGGTGTCCTTGATGAATATGGACACTCCCCCTCCCTTTGTGGTTCGGCCCGGGTTTTGGGGCCGAAAAGCATGATACGAGGTATAAATCAGTCCCTTTCCACAATATATATATATATAAAATGAGAAGTTTAAAAACAGAACTCTGTGGTTGAATAACAAATACATTATATAACAAGAGAAGGAAGCTGCTTAATGCTTATGCATGGTCTCATGCTACATTTCTTAACAGCACACTTAAGCAAACTAATACAGAGCTTCAGGGAATCATTAGAAAGCTCAACACTGAATATGAACATAAAATAGACACTAAATGAAAAGAGCTGCAACTATTTCTTTAACTATGTCAGGAAGTTACAAACAAACATCCATCACTGTTTGGAGCTAGTCCACATAAATAATACAGTCTCTGACCCAAAGGAAATAGCTACTATCCTATATAACAAGTCTAGTGCACATTTTACAGCACCCACAATTATAAATATCCTACAGTTCCACAATCCCAGCCACCCCCTTTAATTACTATAGAACAAGATATCTGAGCCTTTCCAAAACAAAGAATATTTCATTCCTGTGCCCTGACAGCATACCAGGTTGCCTGACTATCAGTGCCAAATATGGCCTTTCTGAATCCCTGCTTAAACTCATTAATCTAAGCCACTCCACTGGTTACATCCCAGAAGCCTAGAAAACAGCTGTTGTAACGCCATTACACAAAGTTGGCCCAGCTATGAACTCCGTTAACTATAGACCTGTTAGTCTCATTAGCCTCATATGTAAACCAATAGACCACATTATCTTAAACTTTATTAATCTGAACATAGAAAATTGTTCACCCATGGGCACTCATCAATTTGTCATTTTCAAAGAAAGGCCCTGTCTCTTTAACCTCATTAATTTCTTTGAGAAGTAACTGAAGCAGTGAATAGTGAGTATGCAGTACATACAGCATGTCAAGACTATTCCTCATGCAAGCATTATTGATAGATTTGTAATTCTGAATATAAATCCAAAAGACAAACCAACCTCCTTAGAAAACAAAAATGAAAAAAAAACTAAGGGTAATGCTGCTCAACGCCAGAAGTCTAAATCTCAAAATGCAGGCACTCGATGCACTCCTCAGTATGGAGAACATCAACGTCTGTGCAGTAACTGAAACCTGGTTCAAGGCTCCTGAGAGCACCCCAGCGCTACCAGGCTATACCTTATATGTTGCTATGGATAGCTAACTGGTTGTCTAACAGAACCCATGTGGTTGGGGTGGCAGGTGCCACTAATAACAGTAAAAGATTTACCAACCACAGGGCTCACATTTTGGGCCATTTCCTATTTTGTATATATTTCTTGGACCTTCAGGCCAACACGTCTAGCCTATCATTAACTATGTTTGTAGATGGCTGTAAATTGGGTGTTAAGTCATTCTTCAACTGACTCATTGCTCCAACATGACATATCATGTTAACAATTGGTGGAAGGATACTGGTCTCAAATTAAATGTAAAAAATGTAGCATAGTTCATTTTGGTAAACAAAAGAGTTTTACTTAACATTTAGGAGATGTACCACTCCAATAAGACACTGTTGTAAGGGTCTGGATACTCTTCTTGATAATTACTTATCATGTGATTATCATGGCTCCACAGTAGTTTGTAAAACCTTTTATCTGTCCCATCTATTTTCCAGTGGCATCTCCACTAGATCTAAAGTCTTAATTGCCCTTTACCCATATCATATCAGACCCATTATTGAATATAAGGCACTTTTTAGCATGTATTTATCTAAACATATTGCACAGCTTGAGAGACCTCATGAATTCATAACTAAAAAGATAAGTGGCCTCAAAAATATTAGTTATGAGGAATGAACTAGCAGTACTTTCTTTGTATTCAATCTCTCACAGACTCCTTCATTGAGATCAATCTATCCATTCATGCCACGAAAGATCCAACTCAATTTGATCTCTTATTCATTCACAGAACTAATAGCACATCAAATACTCAGTTAAATGATCTAAACCTTCGTCATCAGATAAATAAGACACAATAGTGTGATAGACACATTTCCCAACATGTCCCTCACTACTGGAACAAACGTTCACTACATGTCAAGCAGAGTAGCACCCTTTCCACTTTCAAGGTAAACATAGATAACTAGATGGGCAGCCTGAAATTCTCTCACAGTCTAGTTTGTATTGCCTTCCTTGAGGCTAGATTGAAATGTGGAATATTTTTTTTGGCTAGGCTTGAAATGGTCTCTAAACTGATTGTCTAGTACCTATGAACCTTTGAACCTATGCTTGCAGTTGCATCACATCAGATAGGACTTTTGTTTACTCACTAGCCAATGTATTGCTGGGCTTATCATAAAAAATACCATAAAGTCAGAATCAACAGGAGAGCAAGAGCTGACATATGTTTAGGAGCTACTTTCTCTTTGGAATATAATGTCTGTTCCCCTTGGATGAGAAGGGAGTCACTAGTCTTGGCAAACAGACTCAAATTCAGTTAAAAGAAAACAAGATGCAAAAATTGTCACAAATCTTGGCAAACAGGCAGAAGAATTCCGAAGTCTTACGGATGAAAGTGCTTGACTTGGTTTATGGTTTTTATCTCTTCTATTGGTGTTCGTCCAAATAAATATGTGTGGCACCTAGAATGAGATTTTTGAGTTGGATGTTTGCCTATTTGACAAGATTTGTGACTATTTTTGCATCTTTTTTTTCTAAACTGGATTGAGCTTGTTTGCCAAGACCAGCAGCTCTCTTCTGATCTTGGGGCTGTGTCACTATATAAGACTGTTTCACTTTACTGGTATTTTTATGATTCATGTTTCCACACTGTTTCTTCTGTTTAGATATTCCACTAGGATACTGCTGGAGATTTTGTTCTGGAGTCATTTTTCAATGGTCAGTGGTTTTCAGCCCTTTGGCTCCAGTCTTGGACAGAAGAGAGGAAAAGAGGCATCACATTTTTAGAAATTATGTCCCTTTGTATTTCTGAATTTGTATGGCAAGATCAGCTTAAAAACAAGAAACTGGTTTTCAGATCAGATAATAATGCAGTAGTGAAGGTTTTATCAAAAAATTCCTCCAAATCAATCTGCGTTAATTCTGTGTTAAGGTTGTTTGTTTTGTTTAGTTTGAACAAAAAACTTTCATTTACTACAGAACATATTTCAAGCAAGTGCAATGCTTTTGCTGATATTTTGTCTCTCTTACAGGTATCAAGATTCAGACAAAGAGCTCCCAGTGTAGCTTGGATTCCCACTTCCATACCTGAGAAAGTGTGGTTAATTGAAGAAGAATAAGAAGTATGTGTTGGAGTTCATGGCTAGCAATTCAAGGAAGATATACAGTTCAATGTTAATGCATTTCATGCAATTTTAGAGTTGTATGCCTCAGGAGGAGAAGGGTCCTTCCTGTCACCTTATCCTGCATATTAATTTTTGTGGTTCCTCTCCTTCAATGTTTACAATTAGTTTAGCTGCTATAGGTTCATAAGTGTTTACTAGGCTAACGACTACATGGACCTTTTTAAACCTAGCCATGCATTCCAAATCTTTGACAAGTTCTGATACCCTTGATAAGTATAAGCATGGGCCTGGGAGGCGAACCATTTACAGGTTACCTGTAGAGACATAAGTGCTAAACCAGGGATGAATTTCTGGTTTCCCATCCAATTGTTCCAGTTGCACTTGAATTGGATTAGGGAAGAACTCTGCTTCACATGGGTGAGGCGCTTGTTCCATAGACAGGGTAGTCTCTGGGATATGTACCTATCTTTCCAGCAGGTCCTATTTATATCACAGGCAAGGTTTAAGTATTTAGAATGGGCAATTCTGGTACTGCTTGTTTTGTGGATATGCAGGAGGTCCATCAGAGAGGGATCTGACAATGCCCTGTATGCCAGGCATAGATCTACCCTCAAAAGCCTGTAAGAGACAGAATACAGGGATAGGGCCTTGGGGCGGTCTGCATAGGACATATTGCTTATGCCATGTATTCTTTTAGTAAGGAACCTCTGTCAGCATTCTAGTTGTTGGATATGCCTGGTTAGGTACATACCAAAGAGGGCATTGTACTCAATGATAGGTCTAATGAATGCTGAATACAGTGGAACAATGACTTCCTTGGACTTAGTTGCCATACCTTTGTTTATAAGTTGCGCAACATAGAATGTGTTCCTCACCACTGTAGACACATGATGATCAAAGGCTAGAATACTATCTATGTGTTCCCTAAGTTCCTGACTACTGGGTCAACTCTAAGGAGTGTGTTGCCAATATGATAGTTACCAGGGATGGAGGACTTCAAAAGGATACTATTATGCATTTCTTGGCATTTACTTTTAGTCCGTGACTCTGACATCAGTTGTTTGTCTGTGTCAGCCCCCTCCTGGAGAACATTTGTGTCAGTATGAGATTCAATGACAGCTCCTAATTTGCAATCATCTGCAAATTTCATCAGCCAGAGACCACTGACATTAGCCTCGACTTCTGAGACATTAATGCCAAAAAGGAGCAGTCCAAGGACTGATCCCTGAGAGGCTTTACTTGTGAATGGCCTCTTTGTAGAGGTGGACTCCCCAGTTGTAACTTCCTGGTAAGATTTTAAATTTGATAAACATAATGAAGCTCTGGGGGTTAGACATATTGTTTAAAGGAATGAAAAGACTAAGAAGATACCATGTTGATGACAGGTACCCTATTAAAGACCAATTTGCACAGTTTGCATGATACATGCCAGTTGTATAACAGTTATGTGATATGGAATATTCTTTTTAGCTGGATATACTTGGGTGCATTTAGAGTCCATGAGCTCCTGGGTAGCGCAAAAGGAAAAATGTTACTTTGGTTAGTATTGCAGTATTAGTGTGGATTCACATGTCTAAGACTGACCAGAATGAAAGTGGACATCATACTCTAGTAAATAGCGTGTGATCCACTCTCCATATTTTACCTCCACTTATTTATTTAAATAAGCTATCTTTGTTCTGCATAGTGATATTCAAATAGAGGCCAGGGATCTGGATACTTCTTTGTGTACTGCACTTAATCAGCAGGGCTGACCACCACGTGGGTATTCCTCACACTCATTCAAGATTGGTCAGGCCTCGGATTTAGCTTTTCAAGGTCAGTCTATCACTGTGTTAAAAAGGACCTGTGGATGGTTCTCCAATTCTTATTTGAAATACATTTATTAATTTTAAAGTCATCTTTGTTTCATGTATTTATTTCTTCTCTTTCAGAGAAAAGACAAATTGTTATTCTGGGATATTCTTTTATTTCTCAGGATTCAGAGAAAGGAAGAGTTTAGACAAGTTAGAAAAGTTTGGGCTTGGATATTTTCTGCCATGAAATAATATGTAAATGAGTCTCTGGGTTAAGCTGCAAGTATTTATTGGCAACATTGAAACCTTGAGGTTATGTACATTCTTAACATGTTCTGATAATGCATATGGGGGGTAAGGACATAAATTGGTATTTTATGTTCTGACAGATCTTGTTTTGATTCAGCTTATAATATATGGTCTATTTTTGACACATTCAGTCATAGTACCTTGTTTATTTTACTGTGATATCATCAAATATACAGCCACAGAAAAATCAGGAAGGTTAATCAATCACAGAGTGGCTTGAACTGCTCCATTTTTGGCTGTATCCCTATAGAACATTTCAACCTTTATGGTATGAACCCCACATGGTTTAAGAAGAATGGGGGTACATTTATCTGTTTTTGGTTTAGAGATT
The DNA here is from genome assembly GCF_019279795.1 of Protopterus annectens. Lineage (NCBI taxonomy): Eukaryota > Metazoa > Chordata > Ceratodontiformes > Protopteridae > Protopterus > Protopterus annectens. The sequence continues at coordinate 1,023,224,597 of NC_056731.1, read as the reverse complement.
TTTAATCTCATTTTGTTTAATTTTTTACAAACCTTGCAATTTTGCAGAATAAAAAACATCTATAAAGTTTTAAAAAAGAAAATAAATAAGAGATAAAAAGAGTCAGAAAAAGGATACTTCATGATGCATTTTGTTTTATTTGTTAAGTTTTAGTGATGGCACTGCTGTTTTCTGCCATTCCCCTTCATGTTATGTAATACAAGTTAATTCCCCTTCATGTGATGTAATACAAGTTAATCCACCTTCATGTGATGTAATACAGGTTAACACGTAAATGTAAGCAGTTGTTAAAGGGTATCCTAATAAGATGATTTATACTGAAGTTGTTATGACCTGGAAAGTGGGGGAACAGGCTGTGTAACAGCCTGGTGGATAGTCACTGGGCAGCCTTAACTTACTTTTATAGCTTCCCACTTTTCCTTTCTGGACTGGTACACAATGAAATAATTATGACATTAACTAATGGAGCTGCAGTTTGTAGTGGCCAATTATACTGAGAGCTGTGTTTGTAGACCATTAGGCTACAAGGACTGGTAACAGAAAGGGCTTTATGTCACTCCACTCAGAAGTATGCCTGTGGTTGATGATATGATTATAATCTCCAACATTTCATGCTATTGGTTGTTATAAGCTGACTATTTACAGGACAAATTTTGGTTTCAGAAAGTAAAGTGAATATAGTTATGTGAAGTTATTATCCAAATAAATTCCATGGTCAAAATTGGAACAGGAGTTGAGTAGTTGTGTTTTTTTTTCACTAAGCTTGGCATCAGACTAAGTATGTATTAACTGACTGTAGACTGTAGCAGCATACCTTTCTTTACTGGGAATTAATTCAAACTAGTACAAGATGATTTCTGAGGACAGATAGTATACTAAATAATTGTGGAGATTGGAGGCATGTATCCTGCAAGCTATATTTAAGATAGAAACAGGATAGAAATTGTTAAGATTTGCTGGATCTTTTTATTGCATCATAGTCCTAATTCCAATTCCTACCTGTTGAAAATCAGCAGAAGTCATGCTAGGACCTCTCCAGTATTCTCAGAGGGCAGCACACATTCATCAAGATACAGTAAGAAGTGCAATGTTATATTTCTTTCCTCCTTAAGTTAGTTAACTGCAAGTGTCATTTCCTCAATCATCTGAGACAATATACCATACATTCCTGCCTTGTTTTTCTGCTGATTTTCACCATGTTCACTACCTCTCCATTTGTCTTTAGCTTTTTTTTTAGTTAGTCATTGTTTGCTCAAAGTTATTTAATGAATCTGTCTGACACTTCACTCCTGTCCAAGCTCTCCCATAAGATATGCCACCATTACATTATCAAAGACTATTTGCAGGTCAGATAGGACTGTCCACTTTCATTGCATGAACTTTGTTAGCCTCCATCATTTTCTTCTACTTTTCTGTTGATAACAGTTCTTTTTTGTCCTTCCTGAAATGTCTTCCTGCTGTATGCCATCTGATCTCCTCAATAGGCCCTTAACTAGGATCATTATGTTTGCATTGATTAGTAAGAGCAGCCTGTAGTCTCCTGCTTGAGTTGGTCTCTACTTTTCCTCAGGGTAAAGCCTACCTTGCCATTTTGATGGAGTTGGAGACTGCCCCATCTGTTATGTTCTTCTAATCTCCTCATAGTAGCTGCCAAATCTCCTGCTCCCATCAGTGGTGCCTCCATCTTTCCTTTCTTTCATCTGGCAGTTTGCCTCCTTTATTTCTTTCTCAGGGATGTTTGCATTTAGGGATGTCTGCATCTTCTTCTTTATCTCATTCCATTCTTCCTTCAACTCCGTCTTTCTCAGCCCTTTTTCCTGCTTTTTATGTAGGTTTTGTCACAACCTTCTGCGAGTCTCCAAGATTACTCTGGTGTATTCTACCATTTGTTCATTCTCTCCATCAGTTTCAGTGTGTCTCTGCATTCTTGTTTGGATCTGTAATTTGTTGCTAGCAGTTTTCCTGTTGTATCTGTCACACACCAGTAATCTTGATGATACCATTTTTACCACTGCGGCTGTACAGAACTTTATTGCTAATTCAGTTTTACTGACATTTCTTTCAGTATTAGATTATCCTTGTCCACACTTCTCTTCCATATTACCTACTCATTTTTTGTCAAGGAATTGTACAAGTTAACCACCGCTGCAGCTCTGTTGTTTCCATTACTTCCTTGTGTCCTCAATATTTTCACCACGATTACTATCTTTATCCCATCCCACTTAATTTTTCCTTTGTCCTCCACATCAAATTATTTTTTTATGTTCTGTTATATACTGCATTTCTTTCATCTCCATTTGATCCTGCCATTTATAACTAGCTTATCTCCTCCCTTTGTCAAACCTGCCCTTCTTCTTTTTCCAGTTTCACTTTTTCTTCCATTTCTGCATGGTCTGAAGTGTGCCTCTCTAGCATCTCTATACTTTCCATTCGCAGCACTCAGTCCACATTTGCTAGTATTCTCTCTATCCTGATAGTATATACTAAGCAGTACCTGATAAATGTGCATTCCTTTGCTTCTGATTGGATGTCCCTTCGAATGTTTCACAATCCCCTTTCTCCATTTTCACTTGTAATCCTGGTTAATTTGCTTGTTGCATTATGTTGATCCAAACAGTCAGCCCTTCACTGGATCTGTTGTTGCATGAAAGTCTCTCCTGATAATGTACTTACTGTCCCTCCTTCCATGCTCCCAAGTGTTAAAGATTTTGCTCAAGAAGTTCTGTTCCTCTTTATTTAGAACATATGGGTTAACCATTGCCCATCTGGTTCAAATTTAAACTTCCCAGGCACAGTATCTGTCTCCTTTCCTCACTTCTCTTTGCCTTCTCTATCTCTAACAGCAACTACTTTTTAAAATATTCTGTCATCCCATTCTTTTACCTTATATTTTCTTATCTATCTCCCCTCATTTGGGTATTGTAAGTTAAGGCTTAATTTCTCCCTCATTTACTTTAAACTTTTCTCCTGAGGCTTTACTAAAGTAGTCATCCATCCACCCAAAGCTGTTGAATCACATCTGAAATCAGCAAAAGCTGACACCATCTACAGACTTTACTAGGCAAAAAGAGAATGGAATTGGATTGCTAGGCCTTTCTTCTTCATCTCACATAAAACTATAAAAACATCTGATTTCCATTTCAAGGTCACCTCTTAACGTTCTTTCCAGAGTCTGCTAGTTTTTCTTTATGGCATTGTCTCCATTCATAGTATCTCCTAATAATTGTCCTTTGCACATTATTCAGTCTTTTATGTATGCATTGTAGAATACACCACAAAATAAGATTATCTTTAGTGCGTGGGTTATAATCTTTCCTACTTTCATTAGGTTTGTTTGGTCTGCTGTGTTATGTGAATTGCCTTATGGATATTTTGTAGCCTGAGGTTAACTTCATTTTGTGTTTAACACTGATTTATCTTCCAACTGCATAAAACATCAAAGAGAACAGATTGCAGAGGTTTGGGCATGTGCAGAAAAGCAGAAGGTAATCTGGTGATGAAGATTTGGGGCAAACATGAAGAAGGAAAGTGGAAACAAGGGAGTCCAGCAAAGAAGTGTGTAGATTGTGTGTGAGAAGATCTGTGACAGTTAGGCATGAGTGTCAAAGAAGGCAGGAGTGTGGCACTGAATCAAGAGACATGGCAACAGCTAATGTGACACAATATCCCCGTGTAGAAAATGTGAAGAAGGGGGAGTTGATGATGATGATGATGACACTGATTTGCCTTCTGCCTTTTAGCGTTACCCTTTCAGGTTGTACTGTTTGACCAGTATCTCCATTTCTGAATTATTTCCCATTTATTTATCTGTTCTCCTTTGCTGATGCAGTTTCTTAGTCCCCTTCTACATTTTACACTTACTTTTTCCGAAATCATATCCATTTTTCAGTCTTTTGTTGATTTATTACACAACCTCTGAGTCTTCTGTGTCTCAGAAGTGGTCTTTCCCATAGAAAATGCTCATGGTTTGGTCTCTGCCTGTTTTCTGATCTTTTTCTTCTAAAACAATGCTCACACATTGTGTCAGCCAAAATACTGGATTTGCCTGTGTCATCATCTGTTCTTTGCTGAAATATCATAAGCTGCATCAGAATTCTTTGTGCAGATTAAAAAAACTATCTGTTTATAGTGAGGCACTGACTTAAAATTCTTCAGCGCACAAAAGGATTTAACAAATTTTCATAGGTCCCTATATTCTCCAAACTTTTCTTTTCAGTCAGCTGTTATCAGTATTTTGCCTCTATAGGAAGTCCTCAGCAATATGCCACTGGCATCCTTTTCTCTCAACAGAAACATACCTCCAGTCTCTTAGCTGCTACATTCTGTTGAAATATTATCTGTCACACTGATATCATGGTAGACAAGCTCTTTCAAGATGACAAGTGCTGCCTGGTCAATTAGTATCCAAATTACCCTCTGGGCTTTTTAATGTATCTGGCTGGTTGATGCTCCAGTGCTGTTTTATAGGTTATTAGTAGACTTGGGCATGGCTGGACAAGCATTTACAAGCTGACCCCATCTATTAGAGACATAGGTGACAGTCTATGGGTAAGTTTCCAGTTCCACATTCACTGGTCCAGGTTACATTTCAGTTGCATATGCAAAAGCTCTGAGTGACATGGAGGGGATGCCCATTCCCAAGAATGGACAATCAATGAGGCACATATGTGTACCTCCAGCATGTTCTATTTATGTTACGTGTGAGGACTAGGTCCTTAGATCAGGTCATTCTGATGCTATTTGTTTTGCAGATATGTCACAGGTCCGTCAGAGCAAGACCAGAGGATGCTTTGTAAGCCAGGTATAGATCACCTCTCAGCAGCCTGTATGATACTGAGGGCAATGACAGGGTTTTGAAGGAGTCTAGGTAAGGCATGCTGTTTACACACTGTATTCTTTTTGTGAGGAACCACTTTGGCTACTCCAGTTGTTGCATATACCTGATCAGGTGCATACCGAAGGGGGCATTGTATTCAATGACTGATCTGATGTGAAGTGAGTACAGAGGAACAATGAAAATCTTGTACCTAGATGTCCTATCCTTGCTTATAAGTTGCACAATATAGAATGATTTATTTACCACCACTGACACATGATGGTCAAAGTCATGGTTGCTGTCAACATTTGGTCCCAGATTCATGACCATTGAGTCATTTCTTAGGGCAGTGTTCTCAATGTGGTAGATTCCAGGGGTAGCTGTCTTCTCAAAGTATACTATTATGCATTTCTTGCCACTGAGTTTTAGACCGTGTGTCTGTCACCAGCTATTTGTCTGTGTCGGACCTTCTTGGAGGGTATTTGTGTTTTTGGAGATTCTATAACTGCACCAAGTTTGCAACCATCTGCAAACTTGGTCAGTCAGAGACCTTTGATGTTGGCCTTGACCTCAGAGATATAGATGCCAAAAAGTAATCACTCCAGCACTAAGCCATAAGGGACTCCTTTAGCCCCTGGCCTCTCTGTGGAGATATATTTTCCTTTCATAACTTCTTGGATCCCATCTGTGATCCAGCCAGCTATCTGTTTAGTGACATAGGGGTTTACACCTACATTTGTGAGTCTATCAACAATGCTCATGTAAGTTATTGTGTTGTAAGTTTTATCCAGATAAGGGTAGGTGGTGTGCACTATTTTTCTACTCATACATTGCTTTTTTGACCTTCTCAAAGAAGTCCATCAGATAGAGTAGGCTTGCCCTGCTCCTGATGAAACCAAACTGGGCTAGATCTAGGGATTAAAGGTTTTCTACTTCTTTTCATGACCCTGTATGTAAGACTAGTGAGACGTATGGGTCTGTACTTTCCAGGGTATGCAGTTGTCCCACCCTTGTGCAGATGGATGATGACAGTTGCAGTCCTCCATTTAAATGGCTCAAAGCCTGTCTGGAGGCTATTATTAAGTAATGATTTTAGTTGCTCTGATAGGCCATGTGTTATGCTATTATGGAGACATCCTGGGATATTATTAGAGTGCACTGATATAGTGTTCTGGGCCTTGGAAACTGAATTGAGGACCTGTCTCATATTGTTAGCTGGTAGAGTTATGTTTGAGGGTATTTCCTGAGAGGTATCTGAGGGGAAAGGGGGTACAATTGTAGTTAAAATTGTCTAAATTTGGTTCTGAGGAAGTTCTGTAAGCATAATTAAAGACAAAAGTGCTAAATATTATACTTGTGCAGTGGTTGTGTTTTCAATATTTGGTTCAGCTATAATTGCACAGTTGTGGCAGTTTATTCAAGTGTAGAGCTTTGGCGCTGGCTGATTCACAAAGTGTTTTCTTTTATCCTGGGATTTTATTAGGGGGCATTGATGTAGTGTCTGAGAGGAGAGGGGGAAACAGTGGAGCTACATTTGTCAGCAAGTACATTTGCAATATTTTCTGGTTCAGTATAGATGGATCCAGTTACAATTAGTTTTCCACATTGCTGTGTATTGCTTTTCAGGTTGCGAACATAGTTGAAGAACACCTTGTGATTGTCATTGAACTAGGAGGCTATTTTTTACCTCATACATAGACTCAGTAGACTTGATTAGCTCCTAAGTCACTTACTTAAATTGATGAGGAAGCTTTTCTTTATGAGCATTGCACTTCCTAATTATTGCCATGATTTTGTTATTGTTATACAGCCTGTTGATGCTGGGATTCCACCATGATGGGTTGTTTTTGTGCTTCTCTTGCCTTTTTTTGAGTAGGTAAAACTGCTTCACTTCTGCTATTATAAAGATTGTACAGGGTTTTCATGTGCTATTCAGCATACAGCAGTGTTCTCAGGGTCGGGGTCCTGGGATTTTGCCAGCATGTTTCTTAATAATAGGAGGGAAGTTTACCTTAGAATACTTCCTAAAAGTACCAGGGTTTGCTGGGGTTTTGTATTTTACTTTTATTTCAAAGGAGACAGCATTATGGCCAACCTGACCAACAAGGAAATTACGCAAGGGTGAGAGTGGTGTAGCATTCTCCCAAGTTTGAGAGGACCAGGTCAAGGACATATGTGCCCCTAGTCCGTATACAAACATTCTGGTTCAGGGTGTTTATTTTAACAAAATCCAAGAATGTTTGTGGTTGTGTATTATTTCCAGTTTATAGTGGGGTAGTTAAATTGACCCCATGAATGTGGTGTTGCATTGAATGGGGTGTGTTTCCAATGAATTTATGTAAGAGGTTTGAGTTTTTTGGACTATAGAGGTGAACCTATATCTTAAAGCACATGGTATAGGGCTTTGCCTAGGGTAATTTAGATGTGGAGAAACTCAAGCACATTATAACATTTAATGGGTCATGAGGTATGTTTTGTTTTAATGAAAATTGAGACTTCTCCACATTTTGCTCCTTCCTGTTCAGTAACTGGTCTAACTGTGAGGAAAACATTATAGTCCAGCAGTACAAGGGTATTCTCTGTGGTTCTATGTAAAGTCTCAGTGATTGCCCAGACATTTACATTCTCCAGGGTAAGAAGAGCTTGCTAAGAGTGCAGTTTCTTGTTTAGATTTCTGGCATTGAGCAGCAATACCTTCAGATTTTCTTGGGTTGGCTTTGCCATGTTAGACAGTATAGCAGGTTGGCAATGCCTAAAAAGGGCACTATGGGGTGGATGATGTTTTAACCAATATTCAAAAGCTCAGAGGGGATAGGTAAAAACCAATACTAGCAAAGTTGCATTGTGTGACAGCCATATCCTCCCAAGCTGTCCATTATTTTCAGTTCATACTGTGTATCATCCTTGGGGAAGTTAGAATGCTGCTCAGTACACGGTTAATACTAGCCTGGGTAACATGATCTGGCAGCTTCATCATGTCTGTCTTCCTGTAGTGCAGAAAGGTATGTCTCAGGTCATTTATGCCCACATGGACTGAATGTGAGCCATACTGACACTTCTGGTTTAATGACCTGTTTGCTTGTGTGATGTGGTGGACCCTGAGCCCAGACAGGCAACTGACCATGACTCTTTCCTTCCTCACCCTGATAAGTGAGGCAACTGTGTGCCACACAATGGAGGTGACTATGACAAAAATATTAGGTAGTGCAGTGGTATGCCTTATAGGCTTAGGAGCTGAGACACCATGAGTTGTTACTATATGTGTTGTGATGCCTGTTGTTTTGGTAGAGTGCTTTTCAAGTTGATGAGGATACTGATTGTGAGTGCAATGTCTGGGAAGTCTTTGTGGTTTAAGAAGTCTATATTTAAGAGTGTCAGCATATGTGAGTCTATGTGTCTGGTCCATACTATGTGTGGTATGTGGGTCTAGTGTGTGTATTTATAACAACCTGTGTGGTATTATATGTGCTTGTATGTGAGAGTCTTCCCTCATTGACATTACATAACTACATCACACACACACCATATCAATGTTTTTTTAATAATTATGTGGTTGTCAGCAAGCATGAGACAATTGCAAATTTGTCTTAGGATGCCTATATCGAACAAGCTGGCTACAGAGATAGTAGGAATATATGTAGCCATTATTACAAATCCTTAATATGTGGTCTCCAAGGGGATGGTGCAAGAGTATTTTACAACTGGCTAATTTGGTTGTTCTAAGAGTACAGAGTGCTATCAAGATTATCTAAGACTAATCTCTTGAGGTGTGTCCCTCATTACACAATCTAGTTGCTATTTATACAACAGCGTGCTAAGGAAATTTCACTGTTAGTTTCTATATGGAAAATTGCAATTCTAGATGGTTGTGCTATATAGGGCATTGATAACCACCATAGCACAATGCAAAGCCTCAAACAAATTCATTGACTTTATACAAGCACAGAAAGTCTCAAAATAAATAAACTAGCCACCTGGCCAATCAGAAACACACACTTTGGGTATTCAAACAGTGATTCCCAGCTCAGAAGTGACCTGGCTATACTCTCCTGCAATTAGAGTGGAGACTAAAATCATCGTTATGTCAAAACACTGCAAGAGGTTGCCCAGAGAGCAGTAAAAAATCAAATTAAAACAATAAAGCAAGCGGAAGTATAGAAACTCACAGGGAAAAAAAGCACTTATGAATAGATTAACTTGCAAGAACTTATCAAATAATACACACATATAAAAGGAGTACACATACATTACAGGATAAAGTGTAAAAATATTCATCTCTGGATTGATCTGGATTCAGTACACCAAACAAATGCAGTGTTTAAAGCAACAGCACTAAGACATAGGTTAAAGTGGAAAAACTCTGCAAAAATATACAAATATAATTCCAACTATCCTTGTTTGAGATAGAGTGCAATTCAGCACAGTATTCTACTTATCTAGCAGTGGATGGGACAGGATTAAACAGAAAGCATCAGTAATCAATGGTGAGGTTGCTAAGTATGAAAAACTCTTGAGACAATGAGCCAAGCTTATCCAGGCACAGGAAATCTCAAAAGAAACAAACTAACTAGCCTTCTGATCAATTAAAACACATATGTTGGATTTATTAAACAGTGATTCCCAGCTACAAAGAAGTCTACTTAGCCCATCCTGCCACTTGAGTGCAAACCAACATTTTCTTAATGTAAAATCATTTAAGACATCACCCAGGGCAGTAAGTCCATTAATGAATAATTTATGCATGATTGTTATAAATGTTTACTCAAAATGGTTAAAAATATTTGATAAGAATGACTAGCACTACAAGCTATAGTAAGTAGAATGAGAAGAACATTACCAGAGCAAATAGAACATATAATTATGGATAATGATACTGCATTCACATCAGAAGAATAACATTGTTTTCTTATCAAAATGGAATAATTAATTCCACTGCTATACCAGAGCACACCACAGCCAATGATTTACCTAAACGGTATATTCAGACATTAACTAACATGAAGATGTTGTTATGTACAGGATTTAGTCTGGAAGATGATATTTCTTTTCCTTGTTTCAGTATAGGTACCTGCATAACTATATTATTAATCATTCCAGACAGGGGCATTGATACGCAGGTATGTCCGATCAAGACTTGACTTGATTTAACCAAATCTTGATGCTGTAATGTGGAAAAGTGGGGACAGACATTTCAGCATGAAAAACATTCAAAGTAAAGGTTATGGATTAGATTCAATATATCTTCAAGAAAAGACTAGTAAAGTCTGAGTGATTACTGAGCAGACAGGCCTAATCTCACTTTGTGTTGAAGGAACAGATGCAGTTAAAATGTATCAAACATGTTGTGATTAACAGAAAACCACATTTACTGGGAAACATCAGAGACCTAAAACAGGAATTCAAAGTATGGGAAAATGAGCTAGAATGATGAAATTCACAGAGTGATAAAACTGAAATACACACTTCTCAAAAGTCTGTAATGCAAATTTCTAATCTGAAAATTTTAGATACACTTGATTTAATTCTGGAACTCAGCCATTCACAGAGGTTTGGGAAATACCTCCATCAAATGACTTTCTGATGTAGTTTTCAGTTTTTATACTCCTAGTTTTTTTGCAATTGGACTTGTATTGATGCCAAATCAAGGTACTCAAACATATCATTTGCACTGATAAAAAGTCTGGCAACATGTTTTATAGGGATTTGACATTGAGTATATTGACAGCACTAAGCATCCACAAAGGTTAGTAAGATTGCAGCATAAAAGTTGTCTTCACATGAACACAGAGATAAGGTAAAATAGTACACTGATGAGTAGGGCTGACATCCTTGTGTGTTCTTTCTTAGTTCTGTGTAAGCAAGTTTTTTGTGTACATATAACTTTAAATATTTACATTATGCAATGTGGTACTACTTCCTGTGCATTATTACACACTCTGAAAGCAGAGATCATGAGCAGACAGCACTTCATCTTCTGCACTATTTATTTTGTATTTTCAAATACCAGATCTTGCATGGAGTCAAAACAAAAGGGCAGTTTCTTTTGCTTTTTGTTTGAGAATGGTAAATGTTTAATATCCTGAGACTCTCTATCTACTGGACATTTTGCCCAAGAAGAAGAAAATGTAATCCTTAAACTTGATTTATTCCCAAAAGTGATAAGTATATTTGTGACGCTGCATTAATGTAATCCATAATTAACAAAAAATGTGTTTAAGAAACAAACTTAACCTGCTTACAAGTGAATAGCACAGTTATTGTTGTTAAACTCAATTAAATGTGATTCAGCTTAGTAAAGGTATAGAGATGGAATTTCATCTACTTTGTGACACTGAAAGAGAGCTTTCTCTTATGCTGCATGACAAACATTTGTCTTTACTTGATATTAACAAGTGATTTTAACAAATTAAGCTCTAGAAAGAGGGTTCCAAGCTGTATTCTTTTTATTCACCAATAGGAAGATATATAAAGATATTTGTCTCTACAGTGTTCCACTTAGTATTTCATGAATGCCTGAAGTTTTTCAAAGAATTGTGGCATAAGTCATCAAAGGTTCTTAAAGAGCTGTTAATGTTATTTATGATACATGATATATGAATGTAGGGAGTGATCAAAGATGAAGGCTGATTCAATTAATGAGTAGACTCATACAAAATGTCTTTGAGCCAGAAAAGAGCAAGTGTGGAATTAAAGTTTCCCAGCACAGATACTTTGGTCACGGTTTAAGTTCAGGGGTTGAGCTCAAATTGTGAAATTATCAGAGCTGTGGTAAGGTACCTCAAGCACTGGGCATCATACACTTACATTTTAGGTATACAACAGCATCTTTTTAAGTTCATTCTGAAAATGACAAAATAAGTGTGGCACTAAGGAAACTACTGTTACAAGATATGACATTATACTAGAGTTGACACCAAGAAAATAATTTTGAGTTACTCAGTTAATGACACAAAGACCCACAATGAACTACTTGGATCTGAGTAGATGTAAAGTTAGAGTGGAACTGCATTGACAATGCAAGAAGATAAATCAACTGTATATGTTTGACAAGAGCTAGCTGTAACAATTAGAAAAAGATATGTTCAAAGAGTAGAAACATGTTGCTATCCCTAGCATATGGTTGTGAAAAAATTGATGAATGTATTTTATGAAAATACACTAGCAGAACGTTATGAAATACTACTACTGAATAGTATGTTAAAAAGTCACTGTACAAGACTTGACCTAGAATGCAGAAAATTCTATTTGATCTGGATAAATATGGCTTGGCCATGATTTTAAAGGGAGAAGGCAAACATGATGGTGAAGTAATAAGTTGCCAAAGCATAAAGAAAAAATACATTGATTTGAATTGGAAGTTTACTAAGTGATTCCATAGTTGTTGATGCCTAAAAAAAGTTAGAATAGTTTCAGATACTTACTTAGAATGATATACATGTACAAATGATTCATGTTGCTGCTATAAAAGGATCCTTAGAGGTTTGAAGTCAGTAAAACAAGGAAATGCAGCCTAACCTTTCATTTAAAGAGAAAAAAACATTTGATATTCCAAAGTATGTCGGCAGCTGTGGTATGTACAGTGGCAGATTGTAATAAGAGTAATTCAAATAGTCTTGGAGGACTAATATATCTAGCATGGCCAATGGACAGCCAACAATACATTTTTTTAAGTTTTATTATATTAAGCACTGCTATCTCATTTATATCACCTTATCTTCTAAACATAACAAATGATTGATCACTGAAGAAGTGATTCTATGTAAAATACATTCATATTTTTCTTTCTGTGCAATATTTCAGAAAATACATGCCAAAGCACAATATTTGATTCTATCAAATATATAAGCAAACAACAGTAATATTTAAAACCTGTCCCTGATTCTGGATTTTTCTCACTCATTATTTTTGGCTTTCTCTTGATCTCTTGATTCTTGCTCTAGGAGGTTGAAATACATTATTTTTAAACAAGCAGATGGAATCTACATTTGGCTATAGCTGTTGTGTGTGTATAAGGATTGCCTGTGGGTGAAACTAACTTATTTTCTTCTTATCTGATCAGTTTAAGCAGTCTGAATTTACAAGACTAATGCACATTTATATGTAATAAGTTTGAACACTTGGACTTCTATATGTTTGTGTGAAACAAACCTTAAATACACTGCTGTTCATACATTTATTTATTTATGTATTACCATAATCAGACATCTGACTTGCAGAGTCAACAATGAGGCTATCGTTGATGAGTATGCTTAATATCTATAGATGAGAATGGCTTATTTTGTTGTCAAGATAAAGTCAGAGTCATTAGTTTGGATTTCCAGGACTGGTGCACAATTGTGTAAAGCCGAAATGCTATACTGTACTGTGTCCGTTTTTATTATTGTTTGACATTTGAGGTATACACAGTCAAGTGATGATATTTAGTAGATATGGACATTGGTGAATTATATACAGACAGCAGTCTCAATGGTCTCAAACAGGAAAATGAATCTAAAAGAACATAAGCATTTATGAATGGTCCCAAAAAAGTGTGAGTTGTTGGAGCCCATGGTCCAAAAATTGTCCAAAGACCCGGGTACACTACAACTGGCATTGGCTGTGCGTAATGCTTATGATAATAGTTAATGGGAAACTCAAAAAATTTAACATGCATTATAGGATTGATTTGAGAACTGTACTATTGACATTCTGGGACAACACAATTCCTTTAATCTTTAATGTATATTTCACAGCATGACCTTATCTAGACTCATGAATCCTACTGATTCTTGCAAAACAAATTGTACAGCACTGAAAGATGGGTATATGTAGTGGTAATATATTTAGATTTTAATATGTCCATTAATACCCTACCCCATAATGGGATTTTATGAAGCATAATCAGTCATCGTGTAAATGCCTATCTGATTAGATGGATTTCAATGAGAGAACAACACATGATTCTGACAAGTAATGTGTCATCTTGATCTGACACCTCAGCTAAGTTGCTAAATGGATCAGTAATGTGGATAGTGTTATTTAACTTTGGTTTGTCATCCTTCCCAGGTTTCAATAACACCTAGGTTTCAATATATTTTGATTATTGCAAACTGTGTACAAGAATAACTATCTATGAATTTGCTTCAGGTTGAAGAAGCTGGATTTGAACTTTAATGTGTTCAGATGCAATGTTAAGTCATTTGGTATAGTTAGACTAAAAAAGACAAGGTCTTACTCTTAAATGTATTTAAATCATTAAAATCTGATTTCAGTAATGTCTACATGTGTCACTCTTACCCTGGATACAACAGCTCTATGTCTAACAACCTACAATCCATCGACATTTCTTTTTCCTTTTTGTTTTCTTTATGTAGCCCCATAGGACAATCTTTTCTAGATACTCAACCTGCAATTTCCTGTTACTATAATACTCCTCTTACTTAATCTCCCTTAGCCTTAACTCAATGCATCCCCTTTTATAAACATTCTATAAAAATTATCATTTTTTTTTTGTTTTCACAATGAGATGCGCTCTACTGCAATGTGATATGTTCTTCTGAATGTTTCCAGAATATCAAATGTTCATTTGCCATTTGTAATAAATGCATATCATATCACTTGAGTCACATCTCCTATAATTGCTACAATATCACTTGCAGTTATGTTATATTCCGTTATGTTCTTTACCTTATGACCAATAATTATACAATGCTGCTCTCTATGTTTTGCATATATAAATGTGCTCAGCTGTACTGTATATTTGTTTCAATATATAATGTATACTGATTGTTACTTTGCTGGAGCTTTCTCCCCAGGACTCCACTGAAAGGTTTTCTCTTTTCGTTTTTTTTTTTTTTTTGGTAAATAAATGCAAACAAATAAGTAAATACATACAATTCAATCTTAAGTATTTGGCACAGTTAAGATAAAAAAATATGTAAAAGTGCAAAGGGACATGAAGAACGCTATCCAGATACCAATAAAAGGATGTTTATTCAGCCAAAAAAATCACACTAAGCACATTAACGCTTCACAATATACAATACATTTTTGTTCATAAAAACTTCATCAAATGTGGACTTAAACACCTTCTTTTTTATATATATAATTTTTTTTAGCCTTTTTTAAAACATAAAAAATATTTTTATGAAAGGGGTACATGAGTAAGAAGTTGTTTTTAAGTCCAAAACTTATTTGTAGTACTAGCTTTTAGCCACAAGATGAAGTATTAACATAAGGAATAATATGTGCATTGACTGATTTTAGGTTCATTATAAGTATTATTTTATAAGGATAGTTATTATTACTATTCATAATTTAAAGTTTTTATCAGGTTTAAAGTGGATTTTATATATCTATTTTCATACAAACAAACAACACTTATACATATACATATATTTCATGAAGTTTTTAATGAAGAGTTTTTCTATAAATTTGGTTTGTTCTGCTTAATTGATTGTTAATTATGGAAACTTAGGAGAATATATATGTGTGGTTTACGTTGTTAGTCCACGTCTGATGAAGTTTTTACGAACGAAAACTTATTGTATATTGTGAAACATTAATGTGCTTAGTGTGACTTTTTTTTTGGTTGAATAAACATAGTTTTATTGATATCTGGGTGGCGTTTTTTTGTGTCTCTTGGCACTTTTGCAATTTCCTGGTGGTTTTTGTGCCTTGGTTGAATTTTTTTGATTTATAAAAAATATGTATTCTTGTAGTTCATGTACAAATATATGAGGCTGATTCTTTTAAGGTCTATGATATTAACATGTGATAAGTTAACCTTTAGTGAATAAATAACATCTGGGAAAACAATGGCCTTAGGAATGATTAGTTTGGCATTTCAGACAATAAAATCTAGAGAGATTGGCACTTAATGTGTCTTGTATAAATCTCTCATCCACCCTGCACTTGATTACAGTTATTTTCTGCACGTATTCTTATAAAGAGATTCAAATGCTTGAATCTATACAAACAAAGATTACATGAAGGTCCCATAATTAGTGATAACCTTAACATGAAAGAGTATTTAATATGAAATTGTTCTGCAAAGTTATACATTTATATTAGTTATATTTTACTTGGATTTTGGAATTTATACTAAGCCATCTTTGTAAGGAATTTTGGCATCAGAAGAGCAAACATACTTTTTAAACACAAAGCAGTCCTATTTAATTTACTGTTCGTCTTACTAAAACCCCAAAAACTCACTAGTTTATAACCATACTCTAGTTATAGAACAACATATCTCTTATCACAAAACATCAAAAACTATTAATGCATTTAATTGGAAACTTGACTCATAATTAGAATAGTTAATGATCTCTAACTTTGTTAAGGAGTCCGTGTTCTTTATTGACCATTTGTTCCTAACGCAGGTACACTCAGACTTATGAAACTTTGTAAAATGGAGGTATAACACATGTACATAAATATTTGGTGGCATTAGCATTATTCACATGCCTGCATATATTATGTGTCCTGGTTTCTTGTATCCTGATGCACAGTCTGAGAGCAAAACATATAAAGATGTGATCAATAAATCTTATTTTTCACGCCCTTTATATCTGTTTACAGATGCCAACTTATTATACCATGTATACAGAGGTAGATCCTCTGTGCCTAGTTTTATTTGTCATTGAGTCAGTTTAAGTTCCCTGTTCTGAGTTAGAAGAAATGAAGTTTGTAACTCAATTTTCATCAGTTCAAAAGCAATACTCATAGATAGAGACCCGAGCTGTATAGGCATTATAGGCTCTAAATAGGGCTTTTCTGGCATAGACTGTTTTTTCCATAGGAAGATGATCCATTGGGCATTTAGAAATGGATACATCACGTCTACAGGTTCTGTTGATTTTGCAATGTAGATCTTGGCTTTTAGTCTTTGGAGTGGGTGTCTGTGGTATTTTCAGTTTTTTTTTTTTTTTTTGAGATGCTGAATGTTGCATCTTTTATAGCCTTGTACCTCAAGCATAGGTCACTGTGCAAGAGCCTGTATGAGATGGACTAGAGGTAGTGCTTTCTAATGCTCTTGTATGACTTATGAAGCAGATATGTAAGATTTTCTTGATGAAATATCTTCATAGTTTCTAAATTGGGCAATATGGTTAATAATGGACAAACCAAAGGGACCATTGTATTTTATTATGGGCCTGATTAAGGAAGAATAAATGAGGACAATAACTTCCTTTGGCTGGGCAGATATACCCTCCATTATTGATTTGGCTATGTTGAAAGATTTTCTGACAATTGGTTATACATAGCAGCTGAAGGAGAGAGATCAGTGTCCAGAAACTGCCCAAGTCTCTAAAAACAGTAGCATCTTTGAGAATTGTATCAATTATGTGGCATGTCTGTGGTTCCTCTTGTTTCAAAAGAGCACAGAGTTTCATTTTTCTGTGCTGAGCTTTATTCCATGGGCTTAACAAAAAAGTGTTGTTATATTCTAGACCCTCTTGCAGAATGAGTTGCAGAATTAATGACAACCCTGAATTTGCAGACATCATCAAACATTGTCAGTCATAGATCCCTGATGTTGTATTGAACAATAAAGAACTATATACTGAAGAAGACATGACCTAGTATGGAGACCTGTGGGATAGCACTTGCAGCAACCTTTTTTGAAGAGAGTGTGTTACCAAATATAGTTGTGAGAGTATTCATTCTCTAGCAAATCTCATAGCAGTTAATATTTAAATATGTGAGTTTATAAATTGTATCAGATTGTGTGATAATATTAAAAGTCTTTGATAGGTACTGGAAGTTAGATGGATTTGCAACCACCACATGCTTAAGTTACCCTCTCAAAGTAGTCACTCAGATTTGGAGGGTAGGACTTATGAGGACATAAGAGCAGAAGCCAAAGTGGCTCCAATTGTGGAAAAGATTAAAGACAAAACAGATTACAATGGTTCAGAAAAATGTGCAGAAAAGCAGAAGACAATCTGGTGAAGAAGATTTGGGACAGACAGGAAGAAGGTAACAGGAAACAAGAGCATCCAGCAAAGAGGTGGATGGATTGCGTGAGAAAAGATCTGTGACACTAAGACATGAGCTTAAGAAAGCAGAATTGTAGCATTAAATTGGGAGAGATGGTGACAGACACGACACCTCTGTACCCACGTAGAAAATGGGAAGAAAGGGTTTGATGATGATGATGACTGATGATAATCCACGCCAGAATGGATTGCGCAGTAGTATGTCTGCTGCTAATTGCTTGGTTTATAAGATCCTTAATTATATGTTCCATTACTTTACAAATAATATATGTAATGCTAATTGACCTCTAGTTAACAGATGCAGTGGCAAGCCCTCCCTTGTAGACAGATTACACTATGGCCATTCTTTAAGCTGAGACTTTATAGGTCTGTTAGGGAGTCAGTGAGACTATGGGTACTTCTTTCGATAAGACAGCCTAATACAGTGTCCAGATGTGTTGAGCTAGTATTTTTAGTTTCACAGATAGTGGTTAGGATATAATAAAGCTAATTATTGGGGGCAAAAACTGGTTAGTAAGAAAGAAAAGCTGGGAGAGGAAGAGGAGGGAGACAATAGACTGCATTATCTGAAAGGATAGTTACAATGTCTTCTAGGTTGGAGTAGGTGATATCATTTGAGATCGGTTCTGTGTAAAACTGAGCAGTATCTGGGAGTTTGTTGATGTAGTTACAGAAGGCCTTGTGACCATTCTTCAAAAAGATAATTGATTCATTCTTGAAATTGTAACATTTGACCTTACACCTGGGCTGTTGCAGATGATTTTGAGATCACTGCTACAATGACAGGGTTGAGTTAATTTGGTAGTACTGGAAGTGTCTTTCTTTTAACATGGAGCTCTTTGGTCTTGGGATATACCATAAGGCTTACTAAATATATTATCAAAAACTGTAACTGATAGTGACAGATGATTTTATTAGCTGTGAGGAAACACATGTGTAATAAGCTGTTTCTTTTGGGTCACTGTGGAGAAGAGGTTTTACATTTCTTAGATAGTATGAGACTGTTAGGAGGTTAATTGCAGAGAAATGCATGATAATCTAGGGCGATACAGAATTCTGTGCTGTGTTCTTAGAAGAAACACTATTGTCTTGTGGTCTGACTTAAGGCTGGAGGGGAAACACTGGGAGTGGAGCAGGCAGGTAATATATTAAGCAGAAAAAGTTCAAGAAGATTTATACATGCTAGTCTGTTTGTTATACTTTATTTTATTTGTTTGTTTATTTTATTTATTTGTTTGTTTGATTGTTTGCTTGATTGCTTACTTACTAACTTATTCTTTGTTAAACAAGTAAGTGGGCTGATCCTTGGACAATTTTTAACCATGACATGACTATTAAGATTAGATCCTATGAAGAAGGAAGGACAATATTTGCTCAAGGGGAATTGGAGTTGATAAAGTTAAGATACTCTTGTCCATATTTGTTATTGGTTGTACCAGTTTATTGGCAAGTAGTTAAAGTAATCCAGGATGATTGCATTGATGTGACAAGTTAAGGACTCTAGATAACTGAGATAAGTTTTTCGGCCAGCTGGGGAAATAGAGAGGATTATGTAGTTGTCAGTGATATGGTAATTGGACTTGTATATCGATGCTTGGATGTTCACTTGTTTAAGGTTATTATCATGAATCAATGTAATTTTGAGATTCATAATTGTAGATATTCAAATTATAAAAAAAGAAAGAAGGAAAGAGAAAGAAACAACAACAACAAAAATTAAAGGAGAACACAACATGTCAACAGTTGAGGTTCTTCTTTAAAGTTTTTATTTTTTTTTATTTTTCATTTTTTTTTTCAGGGAGCTAGATGTGCTGATTATCCCATACCCCAGGGACTGACATGTATTAGCTCCAAGAATGACATGCTTCAGAGTAGGGAATACTGTTAGACATGACTACCTTAGATTTAGAAGATTTAAAACCCATCATATGCACATTCATTTTTGCTATTCTAGAAGTCATATTTACAAGTTTCAGAGTATAGCGTTGCTAGTTATTATCATACTGAAGTTGCATTGAGTTAATAGGATTGAGGATAAGTAGGTATACCACCCACTTCCTTTACAGAAGACCTAAATAAATGATAGGCACAATACCCTGAAAAGGAGGGAGACATCAATAAATTGTTACATGATTTTTTTCAACTTTTTTCAATTTAATTCAATTTCAAATTATTTCAGCATTAGACATTGGTAATTTTTCCCGGTCTACAAGGCTTTATTACTAGAGAAGCCCATTTAACTCAATGGGCAGTACTGGAGAACTAGTAGATCCACCTATGAGTGGAACCAGTGGTGGGAAGCATACTGAATGCAATGATGAGTGCTGTACACAGATGAAGTTATGCTGCAGGTTTAAGGGGTCACTCAATCATGGCTAGGTTTGTATGCCTGCAGGTGATGGAGTATTGTTTGCTATTCCCAACCTACCATAAGGATGGCTCATAGTGTCCATTTTGTGAAAAAAAAATAGAGTGAATTCTCTTGTGTGCTAATATTTGTCCCTTGTTATGGATAGAGATAATGTAGGCATGATGGCCATGCAGACTGTCATACTTGCATTCAGCAGTTGCTCATCATATTTAGCAGCTGTGTGGGACAGCCACATTTCTGTGCAGCTCTACCTGTATGGCAGACCTGGTACTACAGGCAAGCTCTCTGACTGCAATACCAGGTCTGTCATGCAGGCTGTGCTGTGGAGCAGAGTAACTTTTTCAAGACATGGCAGGTCTGACAAGCCCTTAGGTAGGTTTTTGCTACTATGGATACAGGTAATGAAATCCATTGCCTGTGCCCATAGGAAATGGAATTCATTAATATAGCATGTTATGGAACCTCATTACCAGGTACTGTTATAGCAAAATTCCAAGCCATTCAGTATCTCAGCATTGTGAGATTCTGTATTGGGTGTACTCCACCCCAGGAAAATGTTGTCCCAGGGGCATGGTAGGAATATCACTTTGGAGTAATGAACCTGTGTGGTGTGAGTTTATCATTCTTTGCTCTCAATAATTTTTGAACCTGGATCTATATATGCATTATAAAATGCCATCACTTTCTTGGAGATCAATACCCATGATTCACAGATGAGACTGGGAACATAATTAAAAGCACAAGGAATGCATAGTAAATTACACCAACCTTCCACTACATCTTCAACTTCAGCTTCAAATTTATTATAGGGTGGCACAGTGGTGCAGCGGTTAACATTGTCACCTCACAGCAAAAGGTTCTCCTGTCTGATTCTCGGCTGGGGTGCATACTGTGCAGAATCTGCATGTCCTCCCTGTGTTTTCATGGGTTTCGTACAGGTACTCCGGTTTCATCGCACATTCCAAATGCATGCATCTAGAGCGTTTCATCTCAGGCCTCCACTGAAAATAGGCTCTGTCCTAGTCGGACTTTCCCAGTCAACAAAGGTTAAATAAATAAAATATTATGCTGCTTAAATTCTAAACACTTAAACATACATTCTGGCAAAGCACAAATCTAATACAATTGTTTAAAAGAAGAAATGCATTTCAGAGTTATGAAGATTTTCTTAGCAGCAAGTATTCAGAATACAGTGCATCACAAAATATGCAAATAGGTTCATGGGTGATTACTAGGTTAATTTTGCAAGAACCTTTATATGCCTAGCCAATAATACCCAGGATGTGACAATATTATATCTTAATTCCCCAGATATGACATGAGGTAGTATCGAGGTAATGGCTCTATGGTTGTTAGAATCCGGAGTCATTTTACAGAGTATCTCTATCAATAAGAAACATGGACAGTGCTCCAAGAGTCAATTTTAAGTTTCCCATCCATTTATCCAAATTCTTTTTAAGAGAGTAAGGGACAGGCTTTCTTTTACAAAGATGGGAAATTTATTCCATAGACTTTGGGATATGAACCTGTCTCTCTAGCAAGTTCTGTTAGAGTCACAAATAAGGGTTAGGTCCATGGAACATACAGAGCTCATATATTTTTTTTCTTGTGAATATGTAATATTTTCATCAGCGCTGAACCACGGAATGCTTTGTACGTCAGGTAGAAGTCACCTGTCGATAAATGATATGGGATGGAGTAAAGGGATAAGGCATTTAGTCTGTCTTCATAAGATGTGTCTTAAACTATGTATTTTTTAGTGAGAAACCTCTGGGGCTGCTCCAGTTGGTGCACGTGCCTGGTTAGGTACATTCAGAAGGAAACATTGCACTCGATTATTAACCTGATGAGTGTAATGGCATTATGACATCCTTTGACCTTGATGCCCTGCCTTTACTTATAAGTTGAGCCACACAGAAGGATTTCCTCACTATTGCAGCTACTTAGTGGTAAAGGTTTAGATTACTATCTATCTGTCATCATAGGGTCCTCACCAATGGGTCTAATTTTAGTGGTGGCCTATCAGTACTATGATTTGCAGGGATATCTGATTTACCAAAGGGTATGATTATGTATTTTTTATCATTTAGTCTCAGACCATGGTTTTGGCATGAGTCATTTGCCATTTTTAGGCCTGTTTGCAGGATGTCAACATCATTTGGGGATTCAATTATTGCTCCCAGCTTTCAGTTGTTGGAGAACTTGGTGATCCAGAGGCCCCCAAAATTGTCCTTCACTTCAGAGAAATATATACCAAACAGGAGGAAGACCAACTCATAAGCCCAGTGGGACAACATTAGTAACAAGTTTGTATTAGAAGTGGATTAACTTATCCAGACAATGTGTTCTGACAGGGATCCAGTTTGCTATCCAGCTGATGATGTAGGGGTTTATGCCTAACACAGTAAGTTAATCTGTGATCCCAAATGGTGGACTGTGTCAAAAGATTTCACCAGGTTTGGATAAGCAATGTGTACTGTCTTACCTTCATCCACGGCCCTGGTGATTTTCTCGAAGAAGTCCACTAAATTCAGCAGGCAAGACCTCCTTTTAACATTGGGTCTGGCCCAGTGTTTGGAGATTTCCTATGTTGTTATTTATCAGGTCCATGTTAATTCTTTCTATAGACTTGCAGATAAGACTGGTCAATTGTATGGGTCTGCAATTCCCTGGACCAGTTTATGCCCCCCTTTGTATACAGGGATGACTGCTGCAGTCCTCCATTCCTCTAGGACAAAGCCTGTCCTTAGGATCATAGGTTCATAGGTTCATACTAGGCTATCTGCCCTAGGGCATTTATAAGCCTAGCCAGAGTGTGTTTGGCTTTCGCCACCCATTTTAAATTAATTTTGCTATGCCCTTTTTCGAGGTTAGTATACTGTGCCTCTGTCTAACAGTGACACAGAAGTGATACCCGGGGAAAACCTATGATCTCCCATCCACTCATCAAGATTCCTCTTGAAGAGAGTCAATGAGGGACTCTGCTTAACCTGGACTGGGATTTTATTCCAGAGTGAAGGGAGCCTCTGGGTTATGAATCTGTCCCTCTAGCATGTCCTATTTATTTCAGTGCTGAGGTTCAAGTCTCTCGAGCGCGTAGCTCGATGGGATTTGGATTTTCTGAGGTGCAGCATGTCCATTAATTCAGGGTTGGACATGGCTTTATACGTCAGGCACAGATCGCCTCTGAGCAGGCGGTATGCCACTAAGTAGAGCTGGAGTTTCTTTAACTGGGCAGCATATGGCATCTGTTTGAGCCCTTTGATCCTCTTGGTGAGGTAGTTTTGGGGTCTTTCCAGTTGCTGCAGGTGTCTGGTAAGGTACATCCAAAAAGGGGCATTGTACTCAATTATGGGCCTGATGAGGGATGAGTAAAGAGGCACGATGACCTCCCCTGATCTAGATGTGAATCCCTTCATGATTAGGTGGGCTATATAAAATGTTTTTCTAACCACTTTGGCCATGTGGTTGTCAAATGAGAGATTGCTATCAACTTGGGTCCCCAGGTCCCTAATTACTTCTTCTGTACATAATGGATTACCACCTATGTGGTAATTTGTGGGCACTTTGTTTTTGCCAAAGGGGAAGACTATACACTTTTTGGTGTTTAGCTTGAGGCCATGGCTCTGGCACCAGTTGCCTGTTTCTATGAGGCCCTTTTGGAGGATGCTTGTGTCGACTGGAGTATCAATTATGGCGCCCAGTTTGCAGTTATCTGCAAACTTGGTCAGCCACAGTCCTTCCGTGTTGGCCTGTACCTCCGAGAAATATGTACCGAAAGAGAGGTCCCAGGACCGAGCCTTGTGGGACGACACTTGTAACTGGTTTGGAGACTGACATGGCTCCAGCAATTCTAACCATGTGGTTTCTGTCCTTGAGCCAGTTTGAAACCCATCTAGTGACATAGGGGTTTATATTTAAGCTGGTGAGCTTATCTATAATGCCCGAGTAGGGTATTGTATTGAAGGCTTTTGCAAGGTCCAGGTAGGCTGTGTGGACCACCTTCCCTTCGTCAATGGCCTTGGTGACTGTTTCAAAGAAATCAACCAGGTTTAAGAGGCAGGATCTGCCCTTAACAAAGCCGAACTGGGTAGGATCCAGTGTCTGTAGGTCCCCAATATCTTTATTTATGAGGTCCATGATGATCCTTTCCATAGCTTTGCAGACCAAGCTAGTCAGGCTTATGGGGTGATAGTTTCCAGGATCCATTGAGGCACCACCTTTGTGAAGAGGGACCACTGTTGCTGAACGCCACTTTTTGGGTACATATCCTGTAGTAAGGCTGAGATTGAACAGTAGTTTTATGTTTGGGTTTAGCTCTTCTTGCAGTTCATGTAGGATGCAGCCCGGGACACCATCTGGTCCCATTGATGCTGTGTTTTTTGCTTTGGAGAGGGCAGCTCTTATCTGAGCATCTGAGATGTCAGGGGAGCAGCACTCTGCTGGGATATATATTTGCCCTTTTGGTGGGGGGGGGGGAGTTTGCGCTGAACCTGTCCAGCTAGGATGTTGGCAATGTCTGTGGGTTCAGTGTATTTTTTGTTATTTTGGACTAATTCTGAGCATATCTGGGGATTCCCTCCCAGGTTCCTAACATAACTAAAGAAAGCCTTGTGATTATCCTTAGTGTCCTGTGCAATTTTTCTCTCGAAGCTGGCTTTAAACGATTGTATGAGTGCCCGTAGTTTTTTGCTAATACTGATCAAAGATGCCTTCCCTTTTTGGGATTTTGCTCTATCATGTAGTAGCATCCTCCTTCTATTGTATAGTTTGTTTATGGCTGGGATCCACCAGACAGGACGTCTGCCTTTGGAGGATTGGGACTTGGTTTTATTTGGGATTGCATGATCCATGCATTCCTGAAGGTGTTCATAGAATGCATTTATAAAGGATTCTGTGGTCTGGGCCATATTTTCCACAGGCCCGAGGGCTTTGAGGGATTCCACTTCAGTTTTGAGGAGTGTGAAATTTGTATTAGAGAAGTTTTTCACTGTGGTTTTCAGGGCAGGGGGTAGAGTCGGGATGTGAATATCCAGTGAGATTAGTTTATGGTCTGATCTTACCAATGAGGGAGCATAGAGTCCCCATGTTGGTGATGATCATGTCCAGTATGTTTTCCCCTCTTGTGGGAGTGGTAACAAGTTGTTCCATAGCATTTGAGTTTATAAATTCTAGGAACCTTTGGGCTAGGGTGTTGGAGCTAGAGTATTGCTCCCAGCCTATGTTTGGGTAGTTGAAGTCGCCCATTATAATGGTGTTTGGAGAGACCTTCATATTTTCCAGTGTTCTCAGGAAGGCCGAGTGGGGTTCCTGTGTTTGGGAGGGTGGTCTGTAGCAGGCTATAAACTGGAAGGCACTTTTACCCACTGTAAGTTGCACATGGATAGTCTCTGATGCTTTGTGCTGTGCCACCAACCTGGAGGTGTGGGTATCTTTGACAAATATTGATACTCCCCCTCCTTTTGTGGTTCGGTCCAGGTTTTGGGGCCGAAAAGCATGGTATAAGGTATAACCTGGTAGTGCTGGGGTGCTCTCGGGAGCCTTGAACCAGGTTTCTGTTACTGCACAGATATCGATGTTCTCCATGCTAAGGAGAGTTTCGATTGCGTGCATCTTGAGGTTTAGACTTCTGGCGTTGAGTAGCATTACTCTTAGTTTCTTATCCCTTGTGATACCTATGGAGGTGGGTTTGTCTTTTGAGCCTTGCCTAAAAAAGGCACTATGGGGGTAGCAAGAGCCTTTGCCAATATCCAAAAGCCCAGGGGTGACAGGTGCAAGCCGTCCCTAGAGAAGCATTGTGGCTTGTCGAGCATGTCATCCCAGGCTGACAGGCATTGGATCTCCTTTGAATGACACCAATACTTAAGCCAATTGTTGAAATTGATCATCTTGTCTTCATATTGTGGCATCATTCCTGGTGAGGGTAAGATGCTACTCAAGGTCAGGGTCATACCGTCCTGGGCTACATGCTCAGAGAGCTCCTCTATGTCTCTTTTCATGTAGTCCAGGGAAGTACGTCTCAGGTCATTCACACCAGCATGGACAATGACTGAGTCATATTTGTACTTGCCTTGGAGTGACCTGAGTGCTTGTTTTATGTGGCGGATCCTAGCGCACGACAGGCAGCTCACCGCGACCTTCTCCTTGTTCAGCCTGATGAGCGGGACGTCAGTGTGCCTGACGATAGAATCACCTATTACAATTGT
Source organism: Protopterus annectens (assembly GCF_019279795.1). Taxonomy (NCBI): domain Eukaryota; kingdom Metazoa; phylum Chordata; order Ceratodontiformes; family Protopteridae; genus Protopterus; species Protopterus annectens. The sequence continues at coordinate 1,023,198,224 of NC_056731.1, read as the reverse complement.
ATCAGTTGTGTTGTTTAGCCTTAAGGGCTGTGACTGTTCGGCACACTGGCTTTGTGAGCTATGTGTTGCATGTGTTTTGTTTTGGGGTAGCAGTTGCTTTGGTGTCTGCTTTGGAGGTCTCTGCTGCTTAGGCAGATTTTTATTTAGAGCCTCCGAGTATGTTTTTGTGTGTTTATGTGTTTGGTGTGCTGTCATGGTAGGTCTCTGTGAGACTGGAATTATAGTGAGTGTGGTTTCCTTCTCCTCCTGACTGGTTTCGCCAGTACTGAGTTGAGAGAGCTTAGCCTCCAGTATGGCTATATGGTTGCATCTCTCACATGTGTTAGAATTTGTTGGGAGGAGGAGAGGATTGTCTGTCTACATGAGGCAGTTGTAACATTGCCTCAAGATTCCCAGATTCACCAGCTGGACCAGACAGGAGATTGACAACTGACCTTTGAACATGCTAGAATAGTATTGGGAATTCCTTTATAATTGAAAAAAAGGGGCTAATGGGGGACAAGGTACTCAAGGGGAGTTTGTGAGGGTGTAGTGCTTTTAATATAATTGCTTTAGTGAGCAAGTGCCAGGTAACTTAAATGCAATGTGTTACAGATAACTTAAATGCAAAAACGACAAACAGTAACTTTCTTTCAAGTGAAACAAGGGAATAAGTACAGTAAGCAATACAGATATCACTAGGGATCCACAGAAGCGCTGAAAAGCCGCGTTTTAGGTGGAATTAGCGTTTCAGGGAAATAACAAGCAAACAAACAACAAACATACAAACAAAGCTAGATTCAGCAGGCCTGGATCTAGTCTATGCAACAGCAAACAAGGTGTACCAATTTCAGTAAGAAACAGTTCAAATATGCAGGCACTATAAGCCTTTAACCAGAAATTCCCAGGTCAGAAGGGCAGAGTCCAGCCTCTCCTCCCACAAGAGTGCAGACCATGAACCTTCTTAGTGTAAAATAACTGGCCTGAACCCCAAGTGCTTAAACCAGAACTAATACACTTTTAGAATAACAGACACTGAGCCCTCAATCAGTAGTTCCCAACTTAGAAGGATGTAAGCTACCTGGCCTGCCACCACAGTGCAGGCCACATACCTTCCTAATGTAAAACAACTGGTCTGAAGCCCAAGTGCTTAATCCAAAAGACTTAGAATGATAGCTACACTTTAATCAAGTTACTACCAAGCAGTAATAAATACAATTGAATACTTTAAAGAATGCCTGGATTAGTGCTAAAGTTATACAAACAAAGCTAGATTCAGCAGGCCTGGATCTAGTCTATGCTACAGCAAACAAGGTGTACCAATTTCAGTAAGAAGCAGTTCAAATATGCAGGCACTATAAGCCAGTAAGGCAGATGAAGTGCAATTTTTTTTTTTTTTCTTGAGATGGAGGAAACAGAGCAGATTAAGATACTGTAGGGAGACTGAGGATGAAGAGGGTTTCTAGTGACCTTGATAGATTCTGTTTTAAGCTATTTAAGATGCATACTGAATGTTGTCATTACTCATGAATGCTGTGTTTTTGGCTTTAGAAAGAGTAGTAAGAACCTGTTCCCTCATAATGACCAGTAGGGGGATGGTTGTCTTGGAGGTGATATTGAGGGTTTGAGCTGAACTTGTCAGCCAGCAGGTTTGCTATAGTTTCATGCTGGGTATAAGTGTTGCCATTCATGATTAACTTGTCACATTGCTGAGCATTTCCCTTGAAGTTACAAACAATTTAAAAAAGCCTTATGGCTATCTTTCACCAGGGGCTATCTTTGCCTCACAGTTTGCTTTGGCAGATTTGACAAGCTCTCAAATTTGCATGTTTGGACTGGTGAGTGTCTTTCTGCACTGTTTTGTTTTTTCCTTCTTGGCTTTGGAGAAGATTTGTTCCCTTGTGTTAACTAGCCTATTTATGCTAGGGGTCCACCAGGGTGGTTTATTTATGCCAGTAATCAAAGGTTTCCCTCAGGCAGGTACTCCCTCCTCTATGAAGCTGCAAATGTGGTTGTACGGTGCTTTTATGTATAGCACAGAATAGGCTCAGTGTCATCCTGGTTCTGAGGGGCTTGGAAGTTTAATAAGCTGTCACTTAGTTTGACATAACTGGCCTTAGCAAAGTTCTTAACAGGTTTGGAGTTTAATGGGGGTTCTAGGTTATTTGTCAAACTAAAGGAGATCATTTTGTGGTTAGAGCTTACCAGGGAGGAGTTAATGCACAGGGGGCAGCAGCATCCCCTCATGCTCATGAGTACCAGGTCTAGGCTATTTCTACCTCTAGCTGGGGAGCTAACTTGTTGCTTCAGGGTGTTTCCATTAATGAAGTTCAAAAACCTCTAAGCAATTGATTTAGGGATCATATAAGTCTCCCAGTTTATGGAGGGGTAGTTGAAGTCTCCCATAAATATGGTGTTAGGATGAATGTTAAGAGATTTCAATAAGTTTATGTAGGAGGTATGGTATTCCAGACTCATGTTAGAGGATCTGTAGCTAGCAAGGATATGATATGACGTCGCACCTATTGTTAGTTTGGCATGAAGCAGCTCAAGCGAGTCATGTTATTGGTCCAGTTTATCAGTGTACTTGTTCTTTATGAACACTGAGACACCTCCTGCCTTTGTTTTATCCTGAGTTGAGAGAGATCAAAATGTATGAAAGGCATTGTAGAGTTTGATAGCTGGAGTGCTCTCCATGGCTCAGAACCATGTTTTTATGACTGCACATATGCCTGCATTCTCCATGGTGAAGACTGCTTCCAAGGAGTGCAGTTTTTTTATTTAAACTCCTACAACTGAGCAGCAGTACCTTTAGGTGGTCATGAGTGATTTTTGTTCTCTTGGTTGGTTTAAAAACTTGGCATGGCCTAAAAAAGGCACTAATGCGATAGATAAAGTTTTTGCCAGTATCCAGATGACAAGTGCAAACCATCTCTGCAAAGCATCATGGCTTGTCAACCATGTCTCCCAAGATTGACAGATATTAGATCTTCTTGTGACACCAGAAACTAAGCCAATTGTTGAAGTCAATCATATTTTGTTGGTAATGTGGCATCATCATTGGTGAAGGTAGGATGCAACTCAAGGCTATATTTTTGCACCCACCTGGGACACATATTCAGTTACATCATGTATCTCTTCATATAGTCCAGTGAGGTAAGTCTTAGGTTGTTAATACCGACTAGGACTATGACTGTATCATACTGGCACTTGTGGTTTCAAGACCTAAGTGGATGTGTGATCTGGCATATCCTCGCTCTAGATAGACTGCTCATTGTGATTTTCTCCTTGTTTAGCCTGGTAAAGAGGGCATTACTATGTCTTACAATAGAATCCTCAATAAATAGAATATTTGGCTGTGTGGCATGTTGCCTTATGGACCTGGAAGTGAGGCTACTATGATATCCAGAGCTATGGGTTTGGTCATTTTTCTTTGAGTGTGTGTGGAGTCACTGAGAGATACTTTTAGGAGGTCTTGTAGATCTGGGTAGATTACATGTGAGCATCTCCTTCTATGTGGGTCTATGGTGTTGGCAGTGAGTGATTTAGGTGTAACACTGACAAACTGGTTTGTATTGTTTTTGTGTGTGTGTGCATGTGAAAGCTTTGCTTCCAATGGCATTGTGTATATGCATCTGTCACATACTGTGTTTGCCTGTTCTAAAATTAACTAGTTGTCAGTGAACATGAGGCAGTCACTACACTGCCTCAAAGTGCCCATATCCACCAGGCCAGAAACAGAGATGACAGGGAAGTGCTTATCCTTTATATCAGATCCTTAGTAGATTGGAAGGATTAGGGGAGAGTCACTCAAAGGTCTACGTTAGAGTGTTTAGTAGTATACTATAGAATGACCTGCAGGCTGCAATGATGCTGCCATGTGCACAATCTGGAAGCTGTTTGAGCAACTATGAATACTGGGCAACTATCGAGAGCATTTCCTATAGAGGATTTTAAACTGGAGAGATTTTCATATACACAAGGCATGGCTGACCACATTTGTGCATTGGCCAAATGCAAGGCTTCTGTACCAGCAGAATGAAAGATTTTTTACAGTTAAGCCCCCAGACCAATGAGATAAACATGCAATAAGCCTTCTACTACCAGTTCCCAACTTAGAATCATTAAATCAGTCCTCTGCTCCAACCAGAGCTCAGATTAAACCATCTTAATGTAAAACAAACTGGTTTTGAGCTCAACTGCAGCAACAAATGCTTTACAACAAAAGACAAAACTCCTGCAGTATCAGGAATCCTTGGAAATAAGTTCACAAACCCTCAGAAATGTTAGCAAATAAGACAAATCTGCGTAAACATAGGAAATATTCTACAAAGACAGAAACACTGTCCAAAACTTAAAAATATTTTGGCAAACTCGGGAGAACTTTGGTAAACTGGGAACACCTTTTGCAGTATCACAGAAGTGTAGAAAATATCAGGATACTGCTAAAATGAAGTGCAGTAAAGTAAGAAACAGATGGCAGTTCTTTAACAAGTTTAGGGTGAACAAACCAATATATGCAGCACAGAACTGTAAAACAGCACTGAGACAGAACCAAGTGCAAAAAAAAACAAAAAAAAACAGCAATCCAAAGGTCTTGTAGTCACAAGACTCCAGGTCAGACACATTGAAGCTCTGAATAAATGAGCACAGTCTCATACACTTGTAAGGCTTTTATACCACCAGGATAAAAGTCTTTTAAACAGGTAAACCTTCAGGCCAATCAGATGCACACACGATAAGCCTTCCACCAGCAGTTCCTAACTTGGATGGGTTGAATCAGCCCTCTACTCCCACAAAAGTGCAAAATAAAACTCTGTTAATGTAAAACTAAATGGTTTTGAGCTCAAGTACAGTAACAATTGTTTTCTCAATAAAAGACAGACTTCCTGGAGTATCAGGAATCCTTGGAAATAAGTTTATAAACCCTCAGAATGTTCGCAAATACAGAAAAAATGTATGGAAATGTAGGAAAACATTTATAAAAACAGAACAACTGTGTAAAAATTTAGAAATATGTTGTCAAACTCAGGGAAACTTTGGTAAAGTCAGAATAGATTTAGCTGCATCAGAGGAGGTTAGGTAATATCAGGATACTATTAAAATGACCTAATAGGGGTACATTAACAAACATATAGCATTTCTTCAATACATGCAGGCTGAAAAACAGTGAATAATTCAAACTTAATAAATGCAGTACAGAACTATTAAATAGCACTAAGATAGAGCAAGTGAAAAACAAATATTTCTATCAGCTTTGTAGGTCAACAGATGACATTACATGCAATCCAGGGGTCTTGCAGTCACAGTAATCTAAGCCTACCACAGGGAAGCTCTGAATATATGAGCATTTTAGAGTACAAGAAAATGAAGAATGTCAAATTGATCACAGCCCAGTAATAACATGTAATATGTCCATAGTCAGAAGTATAGCTGGCTGAACCACTGCCCTGGGTCTATATCACAAATCAGTGCCCATAAGCCATTGGCTTATTGCAGATAGATGCACACAGCCCATGCTCTTTCACTAAAGACCATTCAAAAAGTTAGATCCACACCCTTCCACAGCTCTTCCACTGAAGAACAAAAAAACATTATTTAGTGTAATAAGCCAATGGCTATTAAATTTAGTTCCACCCCACCAAGGTGTCCCATTGAAGAGTAAAAAAAAAAAAAAAACAAATCATACATTCATACTGAATACATGCTACTTACCTCAAACTTCTCCAGCCTGATTCATAAAGGTTACACTAAGTATAAACTGACTGTACTTAGTGTAACTTTTCTGAGTGAATAGACACCATAGGTCACACAAGCATTCACAAAGTGTTCATATAGTGTACATTATGTGGTATTCTTTATGATTCTGCCCTGTTTTCTTTGAGTCTTTCAGTAGTGCCACTAACTTTGATCACAAATTACTTGTCCAATGCAGTCCAGTCAATTCAAGTTCATTCTGAATATAGCAAGCCTTTGTTTGCCTTCCCTAATAATGGACTATCATAAGAAAACATCTTTGGCCCCATAACTTATTTATTTATTTACATTTGTTTACTGGGAAATTCCGACTGGACACAGGTCCATTTTCAGCGGAGGCTCGGGGAGAAAAGTTCCACACAAGCGAAATACATCATCATTTACCAGTAATCTAGCTTTTAATATTCATTACTAATGTGCAATATAACATGCAGATGATTTGATAAACAACTCAAGAAATTCATAATAAATAATAGTAATTTTAAAATGATCAGCTACTGGTTTCTCAACAGTCATCATCAAGTACATTTCACAGAAACATATTAAATGTTATATGGAAATGTACAAAGTGTCCTGTCCTGTTTTAATACTGAGTCCTTGTATAAAGTCAGTGAGTATGTTTCCTCATATCAGTATTTAGTCTTATTTCTGAATATAATAATGTCTTTGCACTTATGAATTGAATCCACTGTTAAATGCTTTATAGCAACTTAATTGGCTATAAAAACATATTAGCAACAGGAAACTCACAATTACCAAAATTAAATTATTAGTGAATGCTAAACATGCTCTCCATCTAATATCTTTGCTCATTCTACATAACAAAATTAATCTCCAAACAGCTCTAAATAAAATCATTAATTTCATTAACTTATTTCATAACAGTCATCATTGCCTGTTAATGTCAAATACAAACACTATTATAATAACATAAAGAATGGTTATATTTGCAACTACAATTTATAAATTATTAAACTTTAATTTTGCCCACCTCACCTAATAAGCTCAACTGATCTACTCACAATTATACCCACAGACTACAGCATAAGAGAATCCACTCATTGTAGAAACCCTGCTTCATTTTCTATATTGGAAAGTGCATGCTCTGCATTAGCTACAGAAGTCTGGAACTCCTTAAACCATTGCATAAAAAAATGCCGTCTTACCTTATTTTGAGATATTGCTATATAATCATGTCCCTGAATTAACTAAATACAAATTATATTCCACATAATGATGACCATCTCTTCTCTCTCATATGCTTGCCCTCCACTGACTTATTTTTTTTTACGCCACAAGTAAGTTTAAACCCAGTTAGTTCCTCAGCTTCAGTGACAAGGGAAAGAAATGGTGACATTCCAGAAATACAAACAAGGCCTTCAAACAATGCATTTTTCCTTTTAGTTTTTATTATAACAACTTTCATGTACTTAAAGCACTGTTGACAATGTACTCACTCGTTCTACTTACATACATTGGACTGTTCTGCCCATTTCCAAAAAAAAAAAAAAAAAACAACACTTATTTATTATTCACGTTGTTTTGTCTTTTATAAAATTGCTTTGAATTTCTGGAATATTTCTTGTCCTTTTCTAAAATGAAACCCTGAATAAACATAGTGCAAAGAACAACTTCACCAAGTATAAATACTCAAAACATCAAAGAAGTGAAACTAAAACTGTATGTGTTTTTATTGTAAAGGGCAGGCCCCTTACACCAGTCAAAGTTTTATACACCAAATCCATGGCTACACAAACATAAATAAGGTAGGAAACTCCCAGCTGCAGTGAATTACTGGCAGTAAAGTCCTATGATAAACAGTAATTTCTCAATGTCTTTTGAGTTGGGAAGTTACCAATCAAGAAATTGCATTTTGGCAACATGTTAAGCAGTCCACCTGCCCATGGCCTTGGTCATGACTGAAAAAGGTCCTTTTTACCAGTTCGCTAAATGGATAAATAAAAATAAATAAAATAGTTAACATGGTCCACATTTTCCATGTCTGTGTAACCAGTGCCTTGTTCCTTTATATTGTTTTAAAAGACTGCATATTATTTTAGTCTGGGCTACTATTTTGTTAAATTTCTTTCTATAATTAGTCCTTTTCATTTCCCCGTGAACCATGATGGAAGGCAGTAATAGCGTATGTCTTAAGTAAATAAAATGATACCATCAATGGGATGGGAATGAATATTTTGCTATCCAATGAAATAATATGAAAACATGTTTTATTTATTTTTTGTATAACTTTATTTAACATGTTGAAAAGAGTGGGCAACAAATAATGACAAATTAAATCAACACATATAAAGTGACTTCAGAGAATGCATCAAAATATTCAATACCTTTATTAAATAAAGATAAAAATGCTAAACTATGTTGACATAAGATAAAAAGCAACTTTACTGAACATAACATAATTCTATCAAAAACGCAACCACACTTTGCAAATAAATAATAAAAACAATTCCAAGAAGCAATAAAACACTATTCTGCATGTTCAAACAATATATGAGTAATATTGTTAAACCAGTGATGAAAAACAGGAGTCAGTAGACAGAAAACATGGAATTCTGTAGATGTTCTGAAAGACATAACTTCAAATATTCAACAGTAAAGTAGAAGTGAGTCAAGAAAGGAAGCAAACTGTTACACTGTAAGGAAAGCTGAAGGGGCTGCTGATGGCTTGTCCTTGTGCATCTAGCAGAATCACACAATTTCCTGACTCTGACCAGCATGCCATAAAGAGCTGAAAAAGAGAAAAGAAAGATGCTTGTAACTCGTGTCTTGATTATGGCTTAATACTGAGACATAAATAATGACACATGACCACCTCTAAGTATTATTTACTATAGAGCTCTTATTCACTGTTCCAAACATTTTCCTACCATCACTTAAGAAGATCACAATGGTGTCTCTTCAGGTTATGTCAGTGCTAGCCCTCTGGATAGGGAGATGCTCATGGCAACACTCACCATGCTGGTAAGACAGTGCCAGGTATCAAGTTAGTACTTGGAGCTCTCACTGAAGTCCTCAAGCAAACACTGCTGTTGGTCAACATGCAGGAGGTACAGAAATATTTTGGCCCTGTTCTTGTACCACTGAGAAGCCCTTCAACACTGAAAAGACTCAGAAGCTATGGTCCATTCATTGGATGGAATCTAGAACAAAATGGTAGCAGATTCATGTCAATGACTGTTGCTTACATCACATAACATGCATTGATGGGCAAGACAGTGTGATAGAGCCCATTGTCACCATATATCAACGCATTACCAAAAAGCATGTCATAGCGGTGTTGGGGGTGAAAAACATGGTGAACTAAATTGATGTACCATATACAACCCACACCATGTTTATGGTAGCACCACAGAGCCCCTAGGGGTCATGAGGATAATTAATAAAAGTATAGCATCCCTTTACATGTCATAGACCTGCCTGCACATTGCGCACAATCATTTGTGCTGTGGCATGAGTCTCATTGCACAGTCTGGAGCTAATACTCAGTATGTAAAATTCAAAGTTCACTGACATTTTCCCCAAATAGACTCATTAACATTACTGTCACACTATTAGTCTTGACTGAGCAATCAGAATAGCTGCTGTGATTCCATTTCTGATTTCAGTAGAGATATTCACTGAAGTAGCAAGGGAAAATAGTATTGGGTGTTACTAATTTCACTCAAGGTATGAAAACCACTCTACAGCTGCTTGGGTAAGGATTCAGGAAACAATGGCAAGTGGGGAGAATGTGTGCTTAACTGTAATACTCTTTTGTTGTGGTTGTTATTGTTGCTGCTAGAGTGAGGATGCTGGAGGTTTCTCCACAGCTACCTGCTTCCATGGTGATAGGAAGGACACAGAAATGTGTGTGATTGTGCTCTGTTCTACATTACTACAGTGCTCTGCAGTGTGCAGGAGGGTATAACACATGATAGAGTGAGGTGACACAGGCCATATGCAAGTGGGTAATTGACATAATAAATGTGAGCTTTTTTACAGGGTGCTCCTTAGCCACCTGCAGACAAGTATACTAGGACCACAGGGACAGTTGAAATGAAGTCTGCCTGGGGACAGGGCTGAAATGTGGCAGCGGTGTCTCACCTAGGTAGTGACTTTGGGGCGGTGTGAGGTATAGAAAAAACACTGATGTAATGACAAGGAGCACTTTGTTGTTATACATACCATCTGTACATTTGTATTACATACGGAATGCAATGGGCAGTGAGAGATTGGACTGGTAGACAGATTAACAGATACTGGGTGGAGTAAATATGTGAAGTACATGATGGCCACAATTTATTATACACAGGTAGGCATAGAGTATCGACACTGTTCCTGCCACAGTGCAGTTTGTCCCTATGCTGCCCTACTGGAACACTATGGTGACTTGTTCTGTAATATTAGAATTTAGAAGAGGTTGCACCTACTGCTGCCAGTCACCACATGGGTGTGTGCTCAGTACAGAATTTGATGCACATATGATATGTCTGCTCATTGATCATAGCTGTATGTCGACATTTGCAGATTGTGGTTTGATGTCTAATGATAAAGTGCCTTGAGAAGTTCTCTCAAGATGAGATGGAAGTGTTATTTCATGAGCTCCATTATCAAAGACAGCAGATACTGAAAAAGGATACAAGTGACCATCCCTTCCATAACCATGTGTGACATGAGCTACTGGTAAATGTGGATGTTGGCAGTGATCATAGCAGAGCAAACTACCAGATGTGATGCAAGATTGCTGACATGATCCTGAAGGCATCCCATAAGGTCCTCACTATACCACAGATGATGGCCAAGGGTGGTGGCCTGCCATCACAGACCACCTTATCCACCATAGAAGAGTTCCCTTTCATACCTGTCTGGGGTGATGTAATGGAATTCAATATTTCTCAGTGGTCTGGATTTGGGAGCCAAGCTTGATGTGCCATATTACATCTTTGTTAGTAAACCTTCACGTTAGTGTTAACTTTCATGGGCATATATGTAACATATGCTTTTTTTTCTTTCTTTTTCTTTTTGACTGGAGTGTCTATATATTTCCATTTCACCAGACCACCTCAAAAATTAAATGTACATGTCAACTGTACTCTGAGCACTTTTTAAGTTGTATATAAAACTGTTTTTTATTTCTCCAAATCTTTTGGCCTTCTAATACTATGATGGGACTGGACCCATTCCTAAGTCAAAGTGCTATTAAAGTTCATGCAATTAGTATTGTTCAATCTTTGATATCAGCTAAAAGTGCTCTTTGCAGCACCTGCAATGTGCCCAGTAATGACTCCTTCTGCAATTTGTACAGGCTTACATGGATAGGTAACATATCTATATACAATTGTAGATTCTTTTTTATAAGACCTGTGCTCCTACTACTATTGGAACTGTCTGGTTATCTTTCTTCCACATTGCTCTCATTTCTGCCTGCAAATCCTGATATTTTATGACTTTGTATCTCTCTGTACATAAGACACTGTAGTCATTGGGTGTGGTGATTTCAATTATCAATGCTACTTTTGTCTTCTATTCTTGCACCACTATATCCAGTTTTCTAGCATCTATCTTTTAAACTGTTGCTAATGGGTGATCCCATGTGATATAAACTTCATCATTTTCTTTGATGCTTTTTGGCTCATGTTTCCAGTCATTTTCAGGCACCTCAAAACCATAATGCTTGCACAATCCCCAGTGAAACAGTCTCACCACATTATTATGCCTTTCAGTATGTCACAGCCATCCACAAGGTATGCGACTTTTTCCAATTTGGTTTTACAAAACCTGCATTTGTCTGTTTCTCTCACATGTTCAATGGACTTTGTAAACCAACGTGTATGTAGCCCACTATCTTGGGCTGTCAATATTAACCTTTCATCATTCATTCCTGACCAACACGAACTTCTTCCAGAAATTTTCTATACTTGCAGCTATATTTATGCTTTTTTCCACATTTCTTGTCTTCTCATCTGGTCCTTCACTTTATAGTCTTTCTTTTGTTTTTTTGACACATTTAGTTGCTGCCTGAATTTTGTCTACTTCTGGTCTGATTTCCATTCCTCCTTGATATGGTTCTGCTAAATTAAGCAGAGAAGTCATCTTAGATTTATTTCCCCATATTTCAAAACTTTCACTACATTTGGGTTTTGTGAGGTCAGCAGATATGTGTGGAGTCTCACAGTTGGAGATCTATACATGTAACCTATTTCAAGGAGGCCCATCCCTCCTTCAGAATGGGTAATATATACTTTTGGTATATACTGATTTTTCTAAATCATTTGGTGAGCATGAAGCACCCTTCTTGTTTTCCTATCTAATCCATCCAGCACATTTAGGGGGCAGACAATCACTCCAAAACTGTAAGTTAGGACAGGAAGAGCAAATTGGTTTATAGTTTGGATTTTGTTCCTAGATGTCAACACTGTTTTCAGAATTAATTTAAATCTTCTAAAGTATTCCTTACTAAGTTTTATTTGCATTTGTTTATGTTTTATTGTTGATCATTCATCAATTCCCAAATATTTATACACTCCCTCTTGTTCAAGTTCTTTTATATCACATTTTTGTCCCAAACTGATGTTTTCCTGGTGCTGCAGTTTTCCTGCTTTAAAGGTTGCTTTAGCACACTTATCAAGACCAAATGACATTCTCATATCATTTGAAAACATTTTGACAACCTGCAGCTGTGCTTTCAGTTCCTTTTCTGATGAGTTATACAGTTTTAAATCATTAACAAAAAGAAGATGAGAAGTCTTTACACTTGGTTGTTTTTTAGGAGCCAAATTGTAGCCATGGCCTAAGCTATTAGGTAAACAGCTTAATGGGTTAGTGGCAAGGCAGAATAGCAACGGTGACAGAGAGTCACCCTGGAATATCTCCCTTTGAATTTTTATCCCTGGAATAATAATCTGTCCTTTAGCATGGTTTAATTTTCAAAGTGGTCTGTTACTGTTTCATGGTCACTATAATCTAGTCGATCAGTATAGGTTGTATCTTATACATTTTTAAGCACTCTTTTATCCATGAATGTGGGATACTATCAAATGTTTTTTTATAGTCAATCTATGCTATACTTAAATTTTCACCTTTTTATAGTTCTCCAGTATGACTTTAACAACAAATGATCCTTTGCTTCATATGACTTTCTTTTATTGCCCTTTTGTTCTGTTGCCATAATTGAGTTTTTTCTAAATGACTATAAACTCTGTCAGCATCAGCTCCCATGTATAGTTTATATGTCGTTGGAAAGCAGGTTATTGGTCTATAATTTGTAGGGTAGCTTGCAGGTTCACTCTTAAGTAGGAGCATTGTTTTGCCTGTTGTTAGCCAGATTGGTGTCTGTTTGGAGTGCACATAAAAATAGTTCTTACTCATAACTAAATCTTTGTGCAAAGATATTAGTACTTTTAGCCAAAAGTTAGGTAGTGCATCTGGGACTGGGATTTTCCAATAGATGCTTTCCTTAACCTTGTTTCAACCTCTCTGGATGTTACTTCATCCCATTTCATATACTGCACTGTTAAACATCTTATTCTTTCGTTTACTTCCTCTATCCATTCAGCATCTTTCTTATGTTCCACAGGATCTTCATAGATACTTTTCCAAATTTCCTCATTTTTTGGCATCCTTTCAATTCTTTTTACATTGTTTCCCAGTTCTCTATAAAACTTTTTTGGGTCATCAATAAATTGCTTATTTTGTACTTTTCCTTTTTATTTATCTTTGTATCTTCTAAGCTTTTCTGCCTGTGCTGAAATTTTTAGTTTGTTATTTGCGATAGTATATGATAGATCCTGGTCTCTTCTAATACTGCACATTGCTTTTATCACATCCATCTTTCTTAGTATTTTTGTTGATCTAGTCCCTCTTCTGCAATCTTCAAACAGTGACACTTCTTGTCTCAATTGCTTTATAATTTTCTCTATTCGATATTTCCATGGTGTTATTTGATTTCTCCCCTTCCTTTCCCTCACTACTCTGTGTTCTTGTGGTAGAACTTTATCAGTTATTAGTTTAGTTGCACAGTAATATACCCTGTTTACTTCTGTTGTATAGCATGGATCACTATGAACAGTCCTAATTACTGTGTTCATTTGTTTTATCAAACTTCTGACTTTTGAGGGTTTTATTAACCTTCTACAGTCTATTTCTTTCATCGATCTTGATATATCTGTCCATGTCTATTAAATCAAGCAATTCTTCCCTTAGCTCATTTTATTCCAAATTGAGGCACATCCCTTGTTTTCCAATTCCTGCAGGCATTCTATAGAAGGCTCTATAGCATCTTCCTGTGGCACATTCTCATCAATTTCATCCTGTGCCATCCATTGCTCTATCATATGGTGACACACTGGCCTATTACTCGTTAACATTGAGTGCATCATAGTTTTCTGTTCCTGCCCTTACTGTCTAGCTTCAAATGAATGTTTATACTGGTTTCCTGTGGAAGGCTCCAAATTATCTTCATATGGCACCTGACCAATTGCTTCCTGTTCCAATGGTTTCCCCTTAATTTGGATATCCATTACTCTATCCTGTTGTGGTACTTTCTGAATATGATTTTCTACACTAAATCCTTCATTTTGCAGGTACTCCAAAACCTCAGTTTCTCTTTCTTTAACTTCTCCATTACTAATCTCCTTTTCTACATGTCCTCTTTTTCTTCTTATTTTTTGTATTGTAAAGTTTCTCTTGTCTGGATTCCTTTGTCTGTATTTCTCTTCAAATATCATTGGGGCTGCTTTTTTTATTGGTTAGTTTTACTTTCTCCTTTGCATAAATATTACACCATATTAAATCTCTTTTTCTTTCCCATGCCCATATTTCTTCTTCAGATGTTTCTGATCTTCCTGTTTCTCCCTGCTTTGGGGTCTCACTCCATCCTGCTGTGATGTCACCTGTGTTAGACTTTCTACATCAAATCCTTCACTTCACAGGCACTCCACAACTTCAACTTCTATTTTTTTTAACTTCTACATTAGTGATCATCTTTTCAACGTTCCATCTTTGTGATACTCTTTTTTATTGTGAAATTTTCCATATCTGGATGCCTTTGCCTGTATTTCTCTTCGAATATCTCCAGGCTGCCTTCTTTATATTGATTAATTTTGCTTTCATCTTTGCATAAATATTGCACCATATCAAATGTCTCTTTATTTCCCATGTCCATATTTCTTTTTTATGCTTTTCAAATATCTCTAGGTTTTGTTGTTTATATTTTCACACTTCATCAGATGTTTCTTTTTCCAAACAGATGAAAGTTTTTTAATCTATATTCTGTTTTTCACAAATCTGTTGTATTAATGAAAACACATTTTTATTTGAAGCTTCTGACAGTTTTTCTTGAGGAAGCATTTTCTTTCCTCTAATTTCTTTATTAATCATTTTGTATATCTTGTGCCTTGAAATTCTGAGCTTTTTGCATAATAGTGACAATACATAATTTCTTTCTTATCCTCAATAGTCCACTCTGTCATCTTTATGATTCTTCTTTGGCCTATCAGTTTCTATAATTTTTATGGACTGCTACTTCCTTCTACAACAGGGTTGGCATCCTCCCCCTGGGCCTGGCCTGCCTCCATTGTAGGAATGTTTCCGTATTTTGAGGAGTCTACACTGTCATTTTTTCTAGTCCAGGCACCAGTGCGCCTACCAGGATTGGGCACTTTTTTATCCTGGGTCTTGTGTACCCAGTTATCTCTTTTAATTTTTGACCTACTTCTGTCCATGATATATGCTCTATGAATACAGTCAATATATCAGTGTTGCCTTGGTGAGATTTTGTAAAAAATGGGTCCACCTTGCGAAGGTACTCACCAAGACTTGAGGATGAATTCAATTTCAGCACTACTACTCTCCTTTGCTTGTTGACTTTTCATCTCTCCATTTGGACCCCCTTTTTTTAATTTCCACAAGTCTTTTGGGTTTCTAATACCATGATGGGAATGGACCCCATTACTATGTCAAAATATGATTAAAGTTCATAAAATTAGTATTTTTTCATTCTTTGATGTCAGCCAGTAGTGCTCTTCGCAGCACTCGCAATGTGCCCAGTAATGACTCCTTCAGCAGTTCGTATGGATTTATATGTACTGGTAACATATCTAAGTATGATTGTAGATTCTTTTTTGATAAGACCTGTTGCTCCTACAACTATTGGAACTGTTTGGGTATCTTTCTTCCACATTGCTCTGATTTCTGTCTGCAGATCCTAATATTTTATGACTTCGTGTCTCTCTGTATGTATAAAACTGTAGTCAATGGGTGTGGCAATTTCAATGATAAATGCTACTCCTGTCTTCTTTTCTTGGACCACTATATCTGGTTTTCTAGCATCTATCTTTTCAACTGTTGGTAATGGATGATCCCATGTGATGTAGACTTCTTCATTTTCTATGATGCTTTGTGGCTCACGTTTCCAGTGTTTTTCGGCCACTTCAATACCATATAGTTTGCACAATCCCCAGTGCAACAGTCTCGGCACATTATTATGCCTTTCAGTATACAGTCCTTCTGCCATTAGTATGTCACAAAGAGCAATGAGGTGTGGAACTTTTGAGGAGTCTACACTGTCATTTTTTCCTGTCCTGGCACCAGTGTGCTTACCAGGTTTGGGCACTTTTTATTCTTGGTTTTGTGCACCCAGCTACCTTTTTTAGTTTTTGACCTACTTCTGTCCATGATATATACTATATGAATACAGTGTACATATCAGTGTCACTTTGGTGAGATTTTGTGAAAACAGGGCCCACCTCATGAAGGTACTCACCAAGACTTGAGGATGAATTCAATTTCAGCACTACTACTCTCCTTTGCTTGCTGACTTTTCATCTCTCCATTTGGGCCCCCTGCAGTGAATGTGATCTGATGTGATCTTAGAAGTATAATGAAGAAGTAACATGATCGATCTGACAGGATAATGAAAAACAAAAACAGTACACACTTAAAGTTTAGGAAATACTATCAACATATAGTCAGCAGTCTTGTTTTTTGTCCTTGGTCTTTCATAAGTGTTGTTTTTCATTTATTTTACAGTGCATCATTCAGTGTGTGATATGATTTTCAAAGGGTTATTTTAAGAATTTTTTACATTTTATTCCAGCAGTTAATTTCATGACTGTTTTTTTTTCAGAAATGTACTTTTTTTCCAAAATGAGCTCTGATTTCCCTCATCATAAAAACATGAAAAGGAAAATATTTCCTAAGCAACACATTCAATTGCTTCGTAATATATTTGCGTCCTGTTTGTAAATTCTTTGCTGGAACATTTACAGCTGTTTTGAAGTTATAAAATGGAAAGAAAACAAAAGTATAAACATCCTTTAAGAGGGGTGCAGTAAATAAATGGTGATTTGAAATATTACTGTTAGACATTTCTTGTTCTCTTACCAGTTCCTTAACACTGATCCATCTAAATTATGCCATGTCAGCAGGGAACAATGTAAATGAAGATTCACAAGGTGTCACCATGGCTCTATTAAAAAAAGCATCCATGACAAGAATGTTCCAAATGGGCAAATACTGGCAATATAAGTGACCATTTAATAATGCAGGCCTGCACTGCCCTTCCACTGTACCTAAATAACTAAGTTATTATTGGCAGGGTGTGGCAGACTAAAAAACTCTGAAGCAGGACTATTCCTTTGAATATAATCTGTTACCACTTCTTCTATTAGCAACTAAGCCATGATCTTTTGAAAAAGAAATATTAATCAACAATGATGAATAAAACTTTACCTACAGACAACCGACACAGGCAGAAACAAGATTTTCTGCAGTAGGCAAGCCCATGTATACTGCTCACATGTGTGTCAAATCCCAAAGCTCCCTCCAAAATATATATACTATCTCCCTGAATGTGCGTTGGTGGGGAAGGGGAAAATCTACATTAAAGTGTAGTATTCTCACACAAACAGGGATCCTGCAGTGCTTATGTTTTGGAAATATAACCTATTAGCAGCAGTGAATTTGATCAGCAATAATCAGACAGGTAGAAGTCAGTCACATGTAAGAAAGATACTGCTACTATGAGTAGCAGTAATCTCTATCAGAGTTTTTCCAAGTTCTAAATTAAAGTGACTACATTGTCAGATGCATTATGCAAAGTACTGTGCCAAACAAAGGTGTGCATACATATAGTCCATGTACACTAAAGCATAAGGGGAGATTTTAGTTTGCTGGTCTATACTGGTGTTTCTCTCGGTAGAATAAAACTTTTTGAATAGTTTCAATTGGTTCTGGTTTGTTTTATCAAAGGTCTTAAACTGAGACATATTAATCTGGAGTATGGAATAAGGAATTGCATTAGGGAAGGACAGAAGTATACAGTCCAGTCCAAGGTTATAGAGCATGTTCCTGTTGTGCTGTTAGGGGAAAATTGTAAAATATTACTCCTGTTTAAGTGACTGTCTCCTATTGGAGTCAGGAGTGAGGACTGAATCTCCTTAGTTACTGATCCAGGTTAGTAAGGGATATCACATTATCTGGTGATAGTTCAGGACATCACAATATTATTATGTCTTATGATAAAAACCATATATACACACACACACACACACACACACACACACACACACACACACACACACACACAGATATTATATATATATATGTATGTATGTATATATGTATATATACACATATATATGGGTCTATCTGACTCGTCGACAAGTCAGAACGCCGACAGCGAGAACACCGACGCCAGAAGATCGAAACGGAGAAGACCGACGGATCAAAACCCACGCTGAGAACATCGACATGGGAAAAGGCTGTGGATGTATGCGGTAGTGACGGACGTTAGGTGCGAGTAAGGTAAGTGTGCGACTGTGATAGTTTGTGGGTTAGGCGGGTTAAGTGAGTTAGGGTTAGAGCGCTGGCTAGGTAAGTGTGCGACTGTGATAGTTTGTGGGTTAGGGCGGGTTAAGTGAGTTAGGGTTAGAGCGGGCTAGGTAAGTGTGCGACTGTGATAGTTTGTGGGTTAGGGGCGGGTTAAGTGAGTTAGGGTTAGGGCGGCTAGGTAAGTGTCGACTGTGATAGTTTGTGGGTTAGCGGTTAAGTGAGTTAGGGTTAGGCTGGTTAGGTGAGTGTCGATAGTGGCGGACCTTAGGGTTAGGGTTTGGGTTAAGGTTGTAGGTAGTTGTGTATGTGAGGTTTAGTGTTGGTTTGTAAGGATTTTGGTGTGCTTGTGTTGTGTGTGTGCTTTTGGACCGGGGATTTGTTTTGTTTGTTGCTTGTCGGGATTATGGTGTGTCGGGCATGTGAGGTTTCGTGTTTGTGAAATGTCGGTTATGTGGTGTCGGTGATTTCGTTTTCGGCGTTTTGACTTGTCGACGTTGTAAGATAGATCCATATATATATATATATATATATATATATATTTCATAAAACTAGCTGCATACTGGCTTTTGTTGATTTCTGCCATCACAAACTAAACTATGAGCTGGATTCATGATTGCCTACACTTTGTGCTGCTGCTGTCATGTACACGTGCTGTTTGATATTCATTAAGTAGCTCTGGATTTCATGTTCACTCTCAAAACATGGGTAAGAGGTGTAACATGCTATTGAAGGCATACGTAACTGCAATACATGCTAATTAAACAATCCGACATGGTGGAGATGTTTTGGAACGTAGAGTATATATGCTCAATGTTCCTTTTGCCCTGAATTCCAATAATTTATGGAATACAGCCATGATCACATTAAAAAGAAATGCCATGAGTTGCTGCTGTTGCCATCATTAACCCGGACATGCTACAGGCTTTAATTCAAGGTGCTGCTGCTGCTACCCGACCTTAGCCTAGGAGGAGAAGGTTTTCCAGACCTTGTTTGACATATCATTACTGCAAGACACAAATGTGGTATAATGATACAGGATAGACAGAGATACACTAGAGTAAATATGCAAGTTCTGCTGTCCTCACCTGAGGTCCAAAGTAAATCATGAAGAACCTATCTTGGCGTAAACAAAGGTATATGTATCATTACATATACTAGCTACAGGTACATTTCAGAGAAAAGCAGGTGATATAGTAAGAGTGTTGCAGGCCTCAGTTTCTAGAATCTTACATCAGTTTATAAATGCAATGCTACAACATACAAGGGATCATATCTGGTTCTCTTGCACCATAGAGGATAGAGAGAAAGAGAGAATCACCCAACCCTGCAACAATTTAATGCTATAAATCACTTTCCTGAGGTGCTGGGGCCATGCATTACACACACACATAGAAACAAAAGTCCCACCTGATGAACAGACAAGGAAGGGAGACCACCCTATAAACTGTCAGGTAGTCTGGAATGCCATGAGGATAAGCTACAATGTGTGTTTAGGTAACACTGACAGTTTTCACAATTCACACATACGACACACCTGTGACCTGTATGTAAGGTTTACTATAGGTAAATTTCCACAAGGATATCTAGTTGGGGATGCAGGTTATGCACTGGAACCTTGGCTCATAAAACCTATGAAAAACACACACGATCCCACTGACCAAGAATAAAGGGTAATAACTAGAAATATAACAGAATGTATATTTGGTTTGCTCAAATCAACGTTCCAGTGTCTGGACACATTTGCAGGTGCCTTGCAGTACGAACTCACCACCTTGGCCAAAATATACACAGTCCACGCTATGATGCATAATATAATTGCCAAGAAACAGGTGTGACAAGGACAACATAGGTACAGAACCACAATTTCTAGGACCACATACAGGGACAGCAGCTCCAGCCGATACAGACTATGTGTCTAAGAAAAAAACTGCTGCAGATGGGCCTGGTTGATGTATGCATGCACACTATGCTATGGCTCTGACTGAAAGGCAAAGGGTTAACACACACAATTACTTCCTAAGTGAAAACCTAAGGTACTAAACACATACAAATAGCAAAAATGGTGACTGCTAAAGTACTTAAATGTCAATTAACCATGTAATGGTTAAGGTCTGTTAGCATCAGAGTCAACTCTCAAGAACACATTTTGAAGCCACAGTATTAAGAAGGTAAGCAAGGAACTTTTAGAGAAAAAAAGATCTGTGAATGATTACTCTCATATAAAAATATTTATGTCACTAAGGTGAAACATGGCTCAACTCTACAGTAATGTCAGCAATAACTCATCAGTGATTTATGCAATATGCATATATGATTCTCTACTATACTGTACATCATGGTCAGTATCAGGCAGAATAATATCTCCCCTGCCCAGTACTGTACATCATGCATTATATTTAACCAATGTACATAAAGCAACAGTAAACAGGTCAATACTAGCACCATTTGCACAAGTTTAGCAGAAAGCAATAACTACTACAAAGTAGGACTGCAATAGTAAGAATAATGCAACAAATGCAATGAGGGTTGAGAAGAACGTAACAAATAATTTACAACTGACCATGAAAATAACTATAAACACACATTTTATGAAATTCATTTGATTAAAAGCAAGCACCTGAACATGTAAATCACAAAGAAAAGTGAAAAGGGCAGAACAAAGTCATCATCATCACTTGTACAGGGTGTGAGTGCATATGAGTGTGTGTGTGTGTGTGTGTGTGTGTGTGTGTGTGTGTGTGTGTGTGTGTGTGTGTGTGTGTGTGTGTGTGTGTGTATAGGTGGAGGGATTTATACCACTCAGTCAGTAGTAATGTTTAGGTAATATGTGTGTGTGTCTGTTTGTGGGTGTGTGTGTAAGTGGTATGGCCAAAATGACTTTTAATATGTATAGGTCTGCATGAACACAATCAAAGCACCTGTGTGAGCACAACATCCTGGCATCTCAGAGAGGTGTGAGCCATGCATTATAGAGAAGTCAGTTTAACATCATCACCGCTGACCATGACATCTACCTCTGAAAGGAGTTGCACTGCTAATTCCATGGCCCTGGCAAGCAGTATGGGTGCCATCCAAATGTGAGCGAAGGCTGCTGGATGAGCTCTCATCATGATTACATCCATGACCATATGGCATACCATAAGTGGGTGTGAACAACCCAGTCGCAGACAGCAGTGGAAGTACTGCCACTATGGGAGGGGGATCTGGCTAAGACCTGATGATGTAGCAGCTCTCTGACCATGTGGATGCTATAAAAATGATCAAGCTTATGTTATGTAAAACTAAATGTAAGCAATAATCCATGCAATTGCAGTAAAAGTTAACTAAAAAAGGACTTAATAAACTAACCTTGTGTACATAATATGAAAAAAGTTATGTGTCTACCATTTGTAGTTAGTCATGGAAAATCAGTACCAGACATGCCTAGACAGTAGAAATGGATATGAAAGAGGGATGATAAGCATTACAGTGCAAATGGCACAATAAACAGCAACAAATCCACTTTACATCTCCCTATTAAGAAACATTTTATATGGCACTCTTTTCTTCATTTCCTTCTCTTTCCCTTTCTCTCACTCTGTCTCACTATCCCTTTTCCTCCACCCCTGTCACTCATTATTTATTTCTCTCTCTCTCTCTCTCTCTCTCTATATATATATATATATATTAGATAATTATTAATATGGTGTGTCTGCAAGTTAACCAGTAGGCGCACTTAGGTCATCCTCCACCTGAGCACCCATGTTAACCACGAATCTGGAACTCCCCTGATGCGCTGTCTGGATTACTTCTGGTGGATAAGAACCTCTCTGTCTCAGTCAGTGGTGGTTGGTAATAGGACCATCACCAGTAACTCCCCTATTCCTGTGCAATATCAGCAGCATACTTCTTTGCTTTGGTAATCATATCACTGGCTCAGTGTCTGAGTTTTCCATAATCATGGCCATGTGCTCCCATAGCATTAAAATCATTGACCACCTGTTCCCAGATATGGCCTTAGCATGACTCGTTAGCTCTCCTTCTGTATAACAGGTCTGAGCTGTGTCAACATAGAGCCGGAACAGTCACCTCATTCTCAACATCTGTGAATGGCAGTTTCTGTGGGCTAAATGTCTTGGGTTCCATATCCCTGTCTGTGATTAAAAATAAGAAACAAAACAGGAAATTAAGCAAAGTGACTTCTAGCAAAAGAAATATGAATATATGCAAGCATCATAAACAAAATAAGTTATGCATATGGCTCTTTAGGACACACACAGTTAATACACAGTTATAAAAATCTCCTCAACCCCACTCCCAATAAATTAATAGCAATGATAAAACTGTAAAGATGGCAAGACAAAAGACAAGCAAAGGTAGCGCAGTGGCACAGTGGATAGCATTGTAACCTCAGAGATAGAGGTGCCATGGTTTGACTCTTGGCTGTTGTGCCTTTTCTGTGGAGTCTTCATGTCTTCCCTGTGTTCACTTGAGTTTCCTAGAGATCATTGGGTTTCTTCCCACATTCTAAAGACATGCAGTAAATGAATAGAACACTCTAACCTGGCCATAGGTATGAGTGTGTATGTATCTGTGTGGTATGGAAGAACAGCTGTAGCAGGGCTAGCCACCGTGACATGTAAACCTTGTCTCTAGATGATTGTCACTACTTAAGTGACAACCCTACCCTATGTGCAAAAATGGGAAAAAGGATGGATGGATGGATGGATGGATGGATGGATGGATGGATGGATGACAACATAAACATTAACAACATTAATTTTATTTAAAATGAAGAAATTTAGACGTTTAACATTTGGGATATCCTCTTTGGTTGATGTCAGGCATACATCACAGTGTCAGCAAATTTGTTGGACTACTGATGTAACCCTGCCATTGCTACTAATCATATAGCAGGTTTTATAACAACTGTTCAGATGTCTTAGGGAAAGGTTGCTATAAAGGCAATGAACATTACTTCAGTTTACTTAAAAGAAACATAAGTGCTATATGTGCTGTATGACAACACCAATGGACAAAATGCAGACTGCAAACAATATCTATTCAGACATGTAAGCCATCTATAATGTTAACAAAAGTATTCCTTTATAAATAAATATCACATACCTTTACAGAATCTGTATGAAAGCCGATACACACTTTCAATTCTAGCAGTAAAATGCAAGTATCAAAGTCTCTGGATCCAACATGTCTCCCCTATTATGGTACAAGTGCCTTACCAACATTATTAGCTTATATAGTGCAGATTTACCCCTGTGAACACTATGAATATGCAAATCAGGTGTCAACTTATTAGCACTCATGAATCCCACAATCTACTCTAAGTGCTGGGCAAGTAAACATTGGGTGAGGACCTTCATGATTCTATGCACATGCCTTTTTATAACACTTTTATTGAATTATAGGCAAATTTACATCAAACTGTATTAACAAGTTCATGTTTGCAAACATTATATTTCACATATACTGCTATATATTATATAACCTAAGCAACATTACATAAGTCATTCAATTCCTGCCCCCCTTTTTTTAACAAGAAACATATTTATTAAACCATCACTTACGACATAGGCAATCATACATGTATATAAATGAAAACAAATCACATCGACACATCCTACTTGCAAGCATTTTACATCAAAAACCATACTGATGCACTCACAATAGCAAACATTATACATAATTTATAATCTATCCAATCATTTTCAGACAAACATTACATAGCACATTTATGTGCTGCCTTCTTGTAACCTTATTCCTCCCCTGTATGTATTATTCCCACAATTCCCATTTTTTTATATATAGTTTGCTCCTACCTTTTTCTGAAGAGCTCAATTACAGTTGTTTTATCTTTGTTACTATATTGACTACTTCTAGTATAGTTAGTTTACATTTATGAATCTCCTCCTATTTGTAAGTCAAAGAGTACCAGAAATACAAGTTCTAGGGACTTGAATTTTTCTTTGACTTAAACAGAACATGTTAAAGAGATAGACAATGTGTCCCAAAGACTGCCCCTCCTATGGAACAGGCGTTCCATTCATGTGAATCTGAGTTTGCCTATTACCCAGTTTAAGTACAACTGTGTTGTCTTTTAGCCAATTTAAGTGGAACTGCGACCAGTGGATGAGGAACAGGAAAATTACACTGGACCTGGCACCCATGTCTACTATGGACAGAGTTAGTTTATAAATGTCTAGCCCTCGATGTCCTATTTGGATACAGGACATCAATATTCTTTTGGGAAAACTTGGTTAGGCTTATAAAGCCCTCCAAGTCATTTGCCTAGTAACAATCTATGAATATATAAGAATGAGGATTGAGAAGTGTTGCTTACTAAGGGCTTGCATGTTTGAATGACTAGTACGACTGCATGAGAGGCTTGCATTTGTAAATGATTAGTCTGATTGCATGAATAATTACTATTTCATACTCCTGCCACTTTGATGTACACTTACTGATTGTATGTCAGGTAGAACAGAATTACCAAAACAGTTATGGATTACATTGGCTGACTTAAGAGATAATCTTTATAACAGTTTTGCTACTAAATGCTTATGACCATACTGTGTATCTGAGTAAAATGTTGTCTGCAATTGTAATGAAATAAATGACATTTAAATATGCATATACCAAAATCAATCCAAATGCCTTTGTATTCATGTTAGAAAAACATAGAAAAAAGAATTAAATTCACAAAACAAAAAGAAGAAATAACTGTAGTATGCTTACTATTGTGGCAAGAAGTATTTGCTTAAATGTTGCATCTAGCCCATTCCTCTCTACATCTACTATTAAATTACTAAGGACAACTGTTAGAACATCCTTAGCATGTATCTTTAATGTCAAAGGATATGATGTCACATCTTGAGTGTATGTAGTCTACTTTCTCTTCTTCATAAAATATGTGGCAAAAAGGAAAATAATCTGAAATGTGTATTGCTAATGACATGGTTTCAGGGTTCAAATCCTGAGAGAGTTCTGCTTCTGTAAAGGTACTATTGATTAATGAGCACATGTTCATGTTATAAGACAACAAGGTGGAGAAACATCAGAAAGGTGCATTTTAAATCCTTGTTTTCTATTTTTTTTTTTTATCCTTTGTATGCCACTTGACATTGCACACTGTTGACTTTGTCACTAGCAATGAACGACAGTCCACTTATTAAGGTAACAAACTCACAAATGTAATTTGGAATGCCATCAGTAGTAGAAATGAGTTGGGCACCATTGCACTGCCGTCAGTACTCTGAACAGTACTGAGTGAATAAAATGCGCCTATCACCTTCTTATTTCTCTGGTGCAAGGTATAATTGCAGCAAGTTTATAGAAAGAGGACAGATAATGCAGGGTTTGAATCCTGTTTGCAGATTTTTTTTTCAGATGAGGTCAGAATAAATATGGACTTGCAATTTTGTATATGAATTGAATGGACTAATGTATGTTTGATAAATGCTAGAAATCTTACATGTAGACTTGGAAACTGCTGTTGCAGCTGTGTTGTTGGAAACTCAGCTCTTCTCATTACCAATAACAGCATGAGTAATGAATGATGTTAACATATGAGAGCTTCGAAAGTGTGAAAACACAGAAGCATTAACATTAGGGATTTGGAGCTATGTCTAATATATGCTGGATTACGTAGTCATTCTGAAAGTAATAAACTTCCTTTAAAAGTATGTCGTTATTGATTGTATATATTTGTCAGAAATGAGTTTCTGTAATTTTCTGTGTGTCCTGTTCTTAGTAATTTTTATTACATGAAAGCCTGATGATGTGCAACACAAATGCTACTTGTGATGTGACAAGCTGATATAGCTAGGGTGAATGTTTCAAGTTAATGTTGTACGCTTTCTGTTCATTGCTCAATATACCCTTTAATTGTTTTAGGTTTATTTATACTTTCTTTGTATATACATACATCCTTCCACACACACTCATATATACATGTATATACCACACAGACACGCACGCACACACACACACACACACACACACACACACACACACACACACACACATATATATGTGTGTGTGTGTGTGTGTGTGTGTGTGTGTGTGTGTGTGTGTGTGTGTATGCATGTGCACATCTGTATTGCTTGGAACAGCACTGATGCTTTCATGTGATGTATATACTTCCACTCAGACGAAACACTGGAAGTGTAAGACGACTCCCCTATCACTTTATCCCACTTTTAACACAGATAATCTGCACAATACACTGATGAAGTCATCCTTTCAAAACTGCATTCTCTCACTATAGAAGTCAGATGTCTTCTGTAGTACTTACATTTGATGATGTGTTCTCTATATTAAGTAACCAGATAGGTAGTTGGTTCAAATCCAGCATTCCCTGCATACTCTGAGTATGTGTCTGTACTGTTAGGTCAGCTTGGCTGTATTAGAAAATCAGTTGTATAGGCTTCTATTACAAGACATATTTACACTGGGAGACTACTCCCCCATCAGTCTGTTACATTTTTAACCAAAACACATTCCAGGCAACACAATGATGTCATCATTTCAAATATGCACTTTCCCATTATTGTGATCCGCCTTCTCCTATGGCTCTAGCTGTTGCTACTGTGTTCTCTAGAGTGTGTGACCTAGATAGGTAGACTGCTCAAATCTTAAATTGCTTAAATAGTATGACTGCATGTATACATCTGTAGTGTCATGTACAATTTGCTCCATTACAAGATGTATTATGTACACCTCCACTTAGAAGACATATTAATACTGGGAGATGGCTCACATATCAACTGCCGGTATCCCTAGGCAAAAACAAATTTCGGCAACATACTGATAAGATAATGCTTTGAAAAGTAACCCTACTTTTCTTGTGGTGCTGATTGTTGATACTGTGATCAATAGACTCTGCAACAAAATAGGGAGGTGGTTTGAATCCAGCAATGAGTGACTACTGTGAGAGTATGCTTCTCTCTTATGCTATGTAGAAAAGGCTTCAACTATATATATGATGTGTAAGCTGTGCAGTGTAACTGACCTTTTCCACCACTTTCATTCCATTTTAGTGGGCACATCACCCTGTTAAACAGTGTTGATGTCATCTATTCAAATGTGCACTATTACAGTTGTAAAACAACACCTTGTGGTGTTTTTGAGTAATGCAATGTTCTCTAGATTGTGATCTTAGGTAATTAGTTCAAAACCAAACATTACTCCTTAGACTCAGTTATGTCAGTATGAGTTTGAATGTACATTTATGCAAAAATATTGCCATCTACATAGCTGATGTGTACATTTAAAGCTGGAGAGCCCTCTTTCTCCATTTTTGCATGGATAAATACTTGGTTTAACACTGATTATGTAATTTGTTGAAATGTGCCTTTTATAAAACTAGTAGTAACTGTTCTTCTGTGGTGTGAGGAAATGATACAATGTTTTGTCATTTGTTGTCTTAATAAGCCATGAGTTCAAATCCATGATTATCTATACATTGTACATGACTGTCATTCTACCATCACAGTGACAACTGCATTATGTATCTCATGTGTTTGGGTATACCTGGCATCTCACAATATTTTGTGACAATGAGATGAGAAAGATTGCACCACTCTTTTAATCAAACTACAGGCACTTGCAATAAATATGATGTAATGCCTTCAAATACACATTAGTTTACAACTGCAGCAAGACTTCTCGTGTGGCATGGTCAGTCTACACAATATCATGTAGCTTATTTGGCCACATAGGTAGATGATGGAACCCCCACAATGAGTGACTATAATCACTGTGTGTCAGTATACTGCTATGCATGAATGACATTCACGACAGTTGTAATATATACAATTACAGTGGGAGAGGCCTCCCCAATCTCTTTTACTTGAACAACTGGTTTGCAGCATAATGATATGATGTCATGACTTCACACAGTCAGGGTCTTCCAGTTGTGGCAAGACTTCCAATGCGGTACGTGTGATTGATACACATTTCATTAGCCTGTAGACTTACATAGGTGGCTGTTTAATTCCAGCAAAGGTGTGAGTGCTCTGACATGACACAAACAGCATTGTTTCAAGTTATTTCTATGAACTGTTATGTTGGACAAACACCTTATAACACATTGGGGGATTCATGACAGATGTTCTGGGATTTTTGTGGTCTGAGTGCTCCTGTGGGACATGCAGTTAATACTGACTTGTATGTCATATCTACACAGATATTCTCTGATTTGAGTCTGGGACTGTGTGTACAAAACAATGTGGACAGAAAAGAGTGGCTTGTCCAAGCATATCTGATACTGGACTGCTTACAGTCATGTGAACATTAACATAACTACCTTCTTTTCTTCACTCTAATAAATTTGTCTGAGATAAGTCAATATCAAAAGTACCTTCTTACTTCACACTTTGATTTGTATTTGTCACACGCTCCATTACTATCTCTTGTGGCAGACACAGTGAATACACAGCTGTATACAGCATGCAGTATGAATGGCATGGGTTTGCATCTGCTAACTTTTTTTGTGTAGACAACTGTGAGAGACAGGAGTGGTTTATGCAAATAAAATCGTTATGGCACAGTGAGATGGACATGTTTTTAAGGTCTTACATTCCAAGTTAGAGCATCCATATCCATTAGAATAGGACAGCGATTTAATCCCATCAAGGGTGTTCATGATACAACTGATATGCCTCTTTCTGTTCTGTTGTGTCAGTGATTGATACACATTTCTCTGAGATCTGCCCTAAAAAGTGTTTAAGTCTGACAAGATGCGTATGCTGACTATGTCAGTGACTGGTCACAAGCAGTGCTTATTTTACAAATACTAATGCTCTGTATTGCATGTCTTCCAGCACAGATTTATGCATGACTGTAAATCATTCAGTGACACTATATATATATATATATATATATATATATATATATATATATATATATATATATATACACATATATATATATATATATATATATATATATATATATATATATATTCAGTGACACTATATATATACATATATATATATATATATATATATATATATATATATATGGATCTAGGACGTTTGCTCGACTGAGCAAACGATCAAAATACAAACAGCCGGGCATACTTACGTGAAAGTGCCTTTCACCAAAGAAGCACTTTCGCATAAGTATGGCTGTTGCTGCGGCTGTACTATGGTGAGGGTCAGGTAAATTTCCCTTTTCTCCACTGTAGTGCAGTCTCGGAGGGAGAATATTAAAGTAGGGGGTGCTTTTGTTAATATGTGTTTGGGTTTTATGGATTTGGATGTTTGCTCAGTTGAGCAAACATCCTAGATCCCTATATATATATATATATATATATATATATATATATATATATATATATATATATATATATATATATATATAGATATGTGTATATATATATATATATATATATATATATATATATATATATATATATATACTCAAGAAAGAACGATAAACTGCTGTAAACTCACACACATGGAATCCGCTCAGGCAAGCCGACCAGTAGTACACCAACACCATACACAAGTCGAATAAATCGAAAGTGCATTTAATATACTATAACATAGAATTTAAGCACATAAAAAAAGCTTTTTGTTTAATTGAATAAATCAACTTCCTCAAAAAAAAGCCTACACAGGAAACAGGGATTTAAATTTCCCTCCACCTAGTCACATGATTGCTTAACAAACATTGAAAGGTTGCCTGCATACTGGAACACTTGCAAGCCCCTTCCCAGCTTTACAAACTTTTAAAGTGATACATTCTTTTTGTTACAGGTTCATAGTGCCAGATAGCAACAGCAAACCACTCAATAAATATATCTTACTTTAAAAACATTTAAGCATCAATAAAATTAATAAGTAAATGAATAAAAAAAGTGATGTGCCTAATTTTTATATTATATATATATTTCCATATTTCTACACTTCTCAAGCCTGCATAGCGTGGCGTGAGCTGTTTTTTACTTTGTGAAGTTCTATATTTTCAGAGGCGTGCACACATTGCCCTAACAACCATTAGTATTGTTCCCTCCATACACATGAAACAATTATCGCTCGGATTCACAAAAGCTTTCACGGAGTGCAAGAAGAGTGTAGGAGCTCACACCGGCAATATGTCTGATGTGCGATCCGGGAACAGCCGGCAGGGGCATGCACAAGAGCTGCTAAAGCTACTCTTGCACGGACAGCATCATGGTATGCAAATTACCTAATTTGCTTTTGAAAGCCATACAAATGAGGTAAATTTGCAATCCAGGAAACACTAACCTGTCCATGGAAGATTAGGGTTACCTGCAGAAATGTACTCCATTGGTAACGGAGTACATTTCTGCAAATAGCTAAACAGACCTATGACAGCTCCAAATAAAGGATGCATACAGTTGAGGAAGCATGCCAATGGAAAAAATATAAGGCCATTGTCATTTTAAAATGTTTAAAAATATAAAAATGTAACTTTTTTTCCCCTGATCTCTGATGTTTAATCATAGCGCAGCATCGCGCAAACTTGCGGCGCTTATAAAAACAAAAAAAAAAATTTTAAAAAGCCAAAAATAGGCATTTTCACTAAAAAGCTTATTCTGCCATGCAGGTGAATGGCAGGCTGAAGAC
Organism: Protopterus annectens; assembly: GCF_019279795.1. NCBI lineage: Eukaryota > Metazoa > Chordata > Ceratodontiformes > Protopteridae > Protopterus > Protopterus annectens. Next base: position 1,023,167,064 of record NC_056731.1, on the reverse strand, counting down.
AACATGGCCACTGACTAGTGATTGCTAAGGGGGGAAGCTCAGTGTGAGAGATGTAGCCATGTATTACTTGGCAATCCTATGCAAATGAGGATAAGGATAGTGAATCCCAATTTTCCCCAGCATGTGAGGCATGTCCCAAGAGTGTAAGAGTAGGAGTAGGTGAGTAGAAGACTAGAATATAGGTGAAATCATGAGGGGGTGTATCAGTCAGGCTGTAAGCCAATTGGAGCACAGTGGCTTGTGTTTGCCTTGAGTTGCACAGGATTGCAAAGAGGCGTGCCTACAGTTGTCCTATTTGAAAACCTCAAACCAAAGGTGCACACTGCTAAAAGATAGGAAACTCCTTGCAAACATGCACACAGCGTGTGCACTCGTGTGCACGCGTGTTTGTGCTTGTTTGCACGGCGCTTCCCCCCCGGACAGAAACAGAAAAGCAAAAGGAAGGAAAAGAAGTAGTGGGAAGCTAATCAAGGAGAACTAGCAGAGCTGCCAGGTGAAATATATTAGAATCAGCCAATTACACAGGCAGCAGACTAGCCCAGCCTAGCCCAGCACTTTAAACTCTGCAAACACCATTCCCCCTTATTTTTTCTCAAGAACTCTCCAACACTGCAGTATACAAAGAGGGAAAGCTTAAAAAGCTTAAGTCAGACAAAATGTTAGGGGCTGCTCTTGCTATCATAAACCAACATGTGCAAGGTGCTGAAGGTGGTGATGTTGTGAATGCTGTTGAGCAACCCACAGTGAGGAGACGGAGAAGAGTGTACAGACCCAGGTTAACCTACCAGGGGCTACATGAGCTGGAGATAGTGGAATGCTGTAGGGTGGACAGAGACCTCCTACAGCAAATTGTTGAGCTGAACCAGCCATGCCTCACACACAGAACCAACAGAGGGGAACCCATCCCAGTGGATACCAAGGTATGTGTTGGCCTAAGAATACTAGCTACAGGTACCTTCCAAAGACCAACTGGTGATATGATGGGGATTTCACAGGCATCAGCATCCAGGGTACTCCACCAGTTCCTGGATGCCATGTCAGCACATGTCGGTGACCACATATATTTCCCCAATTCCCGTGAGGCATTGTCCAGCAATATGCGCTTTTTCCACCAAATAGCAGAATACCCTGAGGTAGTGGGTGCAAAAGACGGCACACACCTATGCATCAAAGCACCACCTGGTGAGCGGGGTAGAGTTTACATCAACCGCAAGGGCTTCCCCTCCATCAACTGCCAGTTCATGTGCTATGCCCAGGACATAATAATGAATGTGTGTGATGGATGCCCTGGAAGCTATCACGATTCCCGCATTTGGCATCTGACCCAGCTGTACCAGTTATTTGCCAATGGGGACATTCCCTATGGTCACCTAGTAGGGGATGCTGGATAAGCACTGGAGCCATGGCTGATGACACCCATCAGAAATGCACACACACCTGAACAAGAACTCCATAATGAGGCACACATACAAACAAGAAACATAATTGAGCATGTGTTTGGGATGCTCAAGTCATGGTTCCTGTGCCTGGACACATCTGGTGGAGCCTTGCAGTACTCACCAACTACATGTACCCAAATTGTTATGGTATGTGCCATGCTACACAATATGATCCTGTGGAAACAGCTGCAGCAGGAACAGTATGGGGCAGGGCCAAACAACCCCCACCATTGCCAAGGCCTGCACAGGCACAGTGTGACTCAGAGGAGGAACAACCTGAGCCTGCCCCAGTAGGCAGAAGGAGGCATGCCCAGTATACCCTGGCCTTGGCAAAGAGGCAATGCATAGCACATACACTGACTCAGTAGGAACCCTGGAAATGACACCTCTCTCTGAATCGCACATACAGTAAAAGGGATGCCTAACTTGACACTACCTGTTTTCAAACATGTATAGGGAGTGTACTATGTGCATCTGACATAGGCAGCCCTGCAGCACCACCTGAGTCATGACTGCCCTATTTTAAGCAATATAAAGCACTGCTAAGCACATTTTACCAGTACTGAGCATATTTAAATACAATTGTGCGTAGCTGTGCACCGCGCTAACCAGCGCAACATCAGGCAACATTGAGCAACGTTGGGCAAAGTCAGGCAAAGTCGGGCAAAGTTGAGTAAAGTCGGGTAAACACGCTCACACCTGCTTTACTGTTCCTTAACCAGCCAGGTCTGCCCAGCAGGAAAATAAAAAGCAGTGGCAGGGCTCAAACTCAGGATACTGTGCACTATAGTCACAGTACTGAACCACTAAGCCATGACAGCATTTCACTGGCACAGACACAACTTAAGTCACTCACACATACCAGTTGGGGGGGGTCACATGCCTAACAGTCACAGCCAGCAGGACAATTGTAGACAAACGCAAACACAAACAAATGCTGTATCATGCCCTCTGAAGAGACATATGGGTAACCTTCCCCCAGGCCTATGCAGACAGATAAGAGCAGGCCAGGCAGTGTGATGTGGGTTGGGTAGGCTATGAAGTCACAAACTAATATGCGTGTAATTGGAAGCTAAGGTCTGTAGTACAGTGGTATGCCTCAAGCCAGTACGATAGGCAACAGTATAGACTGAAATGGAGTACCTGACATAGTGCAGGCTTAGCAAATGGGTATAAGTGTCAGGTGTACCCCCTCATCCTATGTACACCCACAGTAACAATCAGGTGTGCCCCCCTGGGTAGAAATGTACAAATAATAGCTGTCCCCCTGTATGAAGAAATGTTGATAAGTCTATGCAAATTGACTCATGAAAGCCCTGCAGGCACAGCGTGCTTCCTGTTGATGTACAACACAAAGGTGAGCCCTGATGTAAAAACCAACTTGATTTTTCACACACATATAGTATATATGCCCATAGTAGGCATGCTCACACACTTAAACAAATTTAGAAAATTTCAGTCAGCAACATACTGAAAAGTCATACTGGGCATGCTCACACACTTAGGCCATGTCTGAGTACAGCAGTGGACCACACATATCTGGCAGTTGCAGTTCTTACTCCACACACATGTCACTATACACCAATTCTGCCTTGCGCACACAGTGATATGAAAACATACCCATATAATATATTGGACCCCTGTCATAATCAAACTATGTAATACAAGTACTTAAGTTGTTCAAAGAAAGTTAAAATACAAAGAAGATCAATAAATCTCCGATCAGTATCATCAAGAAAGAATGAGCACTCCTAACATTATCCAAGCCAAGCTCTGCCAAAAATATTGCCAAAGATTCCATAGAGAACCATGAAGCTTTCTTTAGCTATGTCATAAATATCAATGTAAACTCATATCTGTTCTGAGTTAGTGCAAAGTGTAAATGAATACATGTATGTGACTGACATTGCCAACATCTTGTCAGAAAGGTTCATACATATTCACCCCCCTCTCACTGACCAAAGGGCCCATTACCATAAATGGAGATTGTGAAAATCCTGAAATCACATATACAATGGTTAAACAGCTCTATCCAAACCTAAAAACATGGTGTCTATGGGATGACATGGTGTCCCTGGCTGTGTCATATGTGAACTCCAAAACAAACAGACCCTGCACCTGAACAGTCTGTTGAGACTCACCCTCTGTACGGGATATGAAACTCTTGAATGGGTTACAGTAACATTTGGCACACTCCACAAGTGGTGCACAACAGACCATGGGAACTATTGTCTTATAAGCCTAATAAGCCTGATCTGCAAGTCCATGGAGTCCATCATTATGGAACTCATAAATAGAGCTATTGGGAGCCTACAAACACCCAACCCTACCCATTTTGGTTTGGTCAGGGGCAGATCATGGTCCCTAAACCTGCTACACAGTTTTCAAGACAGTTACCCAGGACATACATCAATGAAATGAGCTCCACATGGCCTACATAGACATTGAAAAGCCCTTTTCCAACATCCCACACACATGTCATATCCACAAAATCAACAACCTGTACACAAACACGTATGTCATTTGATGGATTGCCAACTGGGGCACAGATAGATCCCACAAGGTAAGGATTGTGCTGAGACTTCTGGCAATGAGTAGCATTTAGCTCACTTTGTGGTTATTTGTGTTGGTTACGGGGTTTGGTTTGTCCTGAGTGACTGGTGTTCCACACCTGAAGTCAACGCCTCATTGGTCCGATCTGACCATAAGCTAATTACCCTAGATATCCACATTCTGCCCCCACCCCCCATTAAGGAAATCATGGTAAAACATTTCTCCAAAGCCAACTTCATGCTTCTTAAGACAGAAGTGGTGAACGTCATGACACCCATGCAGATAGACAATACAGTTACGACTACTGAATCCTACACAATTGCACTTTATAAGCACTTACATGAGTGCATGGATTGTGCTACCCCAAACAGAACCAAGATGCTATCCTCCAAAAATAGGAAGCCAATCTGGTGGTCTCCTGCCATAAACAAACTGTACAACAGAAGGAAGAAACTGCTGCAAAAGAGAGTAAAATCCCATGAGTGTAGAAGCTCCCTGGTCAGCCTCAGTAAGAAGCTGCAATCCCTGATAAAATCCTCCAAAGCTAGTTACGAAAACAAAATCGCCACTGATTCTAAAGACAACCACAAAGCATTCTATAGCTATGACAAGAATCTCAATGGCAACACTCAGATCTGCTCTGAGTTACAGCACAATGGCACTAAATATACAGACCCAACTGATATTGCCAACATCATGGCAGATAGGTTCAGTGCTAACTTTATCCCCCTCTCACCCATTAAAGAGCCCATCTCTATACCGGAAGAATGCAAAGTTCCTGTAATCACGGCTGCACAGGTAAAATCCACACTCTCCAAAGCCAGTAACACAGCATCCATGGGACCAGGCAACATCCCAGGCTGCGTTCTACATGAACTACAGAACAAACTGGCACCCCACCTAAGTACCATGTTCACTCATAGTCTCACCTCAGGCTTTGGGCCTGCTGAATGGCGCACAGCATCGGTTATCCCACTTCGCAAGGGTGGAGCCACCACGGACCCTGGGAACTACCGTCCCATTAGCCTGATGAGCCTGGTCTGCAAGGCCATGGAATGTATCATCATGGAACTTTTAAACAAAGACATTGGTAATCTCCAAACTCTGGACCACAACCAGTTCAGTTTTGTAAAAGGCAGATCATGTCTCCTAAACCTGATAGACTTCTTTGAAGCAGTCACCAAAGCCGTAGACAAGGGTAAGGTGGTTCATACAGCCTATCTAGATCTTGCCAAGGCTTTCGACATCATCCCCCACTCTGGAATTATAGATAAACTCACTAAACTAGGTATAAATCCCTATGTAACAAGATGGGTTGCCAACTGGCTGACTGACAGAACCCACACTGGGAAAGCAGCAGACTCCAAATCCAACTTCAGACCAGTGACAAGTGGAGTACCACAGGGTTCAGTCCTGGGTCCTCTCCTGTTTGGCATCTACTTCTCTGAAGTACAGGCTAACACAGAAGGTCTTTGGCTAATGAAGTTTGCAGATGACTGCAAACTAGGAGCCATAATTGAAACTCCTAATGATGTGGACATCATACAAAAGGGCCTCACTGAGACAGATGCCTGGTGTCAAAGCCATGGCCTCAAGCTCAATGACAAAAAGTGCATTGTCATCCTCTTTGGTAAAAACTCTGTACCCATGAACTACAACATAGGCGGTGGTATACTCAACACCAAAAGTGTGATAAGAGACCTTGGGACACAGGTGGACAGTAGTCTGTCCTTTGATAATCACATCACCACAGTAGTCAGGAAATCCTTCTACGTGGTACACCTCATCACAAAAGGTTTCTCATCCAGAAAAAAAGAGGTAATTGTTCCCCTCTACTCATCACTCATTAGACCCATTATAGAGTACAATGCCCCTTTTGGTATGTACCTCACAAAACATCTACAACAACTGGAAAGGCCGCAGAAATACTTCACAAAGAGGATTACTGGCCTCAAACAGATGCCCTACTCAGACCGTCTCAAAAAACTCAAGCTTTACTCCATCGCATATCGCCTACTCAGAGGTGATCTCTGCCTAACATACAAGGCTATGTCAAACCCAGAGCTGTTGGACATGCTCCACTTAAAGAAATCTCAATCCCTCCGAGCTACATGCTCTAGGGACCTAAACCTTGTCACCACAATAAAGAGAACATGCCGGAGGGATAGATTACTGTCCCAGAAACTTCCCATACTCCAGAATAAACTGCCTATATATATCAAACAAAACTCCTCATTAGCACTCTTCAAGAAAAATCTTATCTTAATGATTGGATGGGAAATAGGAAATTCACCCCGGGTATCACCTCTCTGGCTCTGCTCGACAGTGGCACAGGAAAATAATTTTCTTGGGTGGCAAACACCAGGGTACCTTTTTAGGCTGGGCTTGTATAGTTCCCAGGGTTGATAGCCTAGTACCTACCTATGAACCTATGAGCTTATGAACCTTTGAGCCTTGCCTAAAAAAGGTAATATGGGGAAAGCAAGAGCCTTGGCCAGTATTTAGAAGCATAGGGGTGACAGGTGCAAACCATATCTAGCAAACCAAAGAGGCATGTCTATCATGTCATCCCAGGCAGACAGAGAATGGATACCCTTTGAATGACACCAGAAGCTCAGCCAATTGTTGAAGTTTATCATCTTTCTGTTATATTGCCATTATCATGTAGGTGAAGGTAAGATGCTACTCAAGGTCAGGGTCATACCAGCCTGGGCTATATGATCATACAGCTACTATATATCTCTTGTCATATTGTCCTGCGAGGTATGTCTCAGATCATTCACACTGACATGTACAAAGACCGCGTCATATATGTACCTGTTCTGGAGTGATCTAAGTGCTTGTGTTATGTGGCAGATCATAGCACCTGACAGACAACTGACAGTAACTTTCCCCTTGTCCGGCCTAGTGAGTGGAACATCTGTGTGCCTGACTATGGAGTCACCTATTACTAGTGTATTGGGTATGTTGTTTTGCCTTTAGGGCCTAGTGTGAGGCACATTGCTTTGGTGTATTATGTGTTTTTTGGCGTGTGCTTGGAGGTGCATGTTGCTTGCTTGTCTGCTTAGGAGGACACTCTCTTTTTTTCTGATTAATATTTGTATTCTTCGAGTATGGTAATGTGTATTTATGTGTGTGCTTTGCTGGTGCTTATACTGTAGGTCTATGTGAGACTGTTGGTGTTGTGCTTGTATTACCCTACTCTTCTTGACTATATTGTCCAGTATTGGGTTGACAGAGCTTACCACTGGTATGACCCTGCGAGTGCCAGCATGTGGTGCATCAACCCATATATGATATGGTTATGGCCTATGCATACAATACACTCGCAATACTCCTAGTATGATAATCATCCTGAGGTTAGCAAATATGAAAAAAACCTTTGGGCAAACTGTCAGCGAGTAATGTCTGTATTGCACCCTGTAACTCCATATTGCTTGTTAAAGTGTAAAGAAGGACTTAGTTTTGATAAAGAACCCCGCACTTGCCAACTGTGTATGTGTGTGTCTGTCTCTCCCTGGGGAGAGAGCAACCTTTTTGGAGACTACTCACACCCCTTAAAAGTGATATACTTATCTTTGTCAAGTCTGATGATGTCACCATCCTACAAATACACCTGTGAGAAAATTAAATCCTAGTAATTTGTATAGCACATTGTATAAATGCGTCTTGTTGTAGTATCATAATGTAGTTAGGTAGTGGGTTGAATCCTGCATTTGGCAACTGTGAGTGTGTGTGTCTCCTTGGGGAAGGAGCAACCTTTTTGGAGACTACTCACACCCCTTAAAAGTGATATACTCATCTTTGTCAAGTCTGATGAAGTCACCTTCCTACAAATATATCTGTGGGAAGGTGAAATCCTAGTAATATGTATAGCGCGTTGTGTAAATGCGTATTACCATAATGTAATTAGGTAGGGGTTTGAATCCTGCACTTGTTAACTGTGTGACTGTGTATGTCTCTGATGTCTCCCTTGAAAGGGCGTAACCTTTTTGGAGATCATCTTTGTCAAGGCTGATGATGTCACCATCCTACAAATATACCTGTGGGAAAGAGAAATCCCAGTAATGTGTATAGCGCGTCATGTAAATGCATACCGCTGTAGTTAGGTAGGGGTTTGAATTCTGCACTTGCTAACTGTGTGTGTGTCTCTCCCTGGAGAGGGCGCAACCTTTTTGGAGACTACTCACACTCCTTAAAAGTGATATACTCATCTTTGTCAAGCCTGATGATGTCATAATCCTACAAATATACCTGTGGGAAGGCAAAATCCCAGTAATGTGTATAGCGCGTCATGTAACTGTGTACTACTATAGTATTATGATGTAATTAGGTAGGGGTTTGAATCCTACACTTGCGAACTGTGTGAGTGTGTGTGTGTATCCCTGAAAAGAGAATAACCTTTTTGGAGACTACTCACACCCCTTAAAAGTGATATACTCCTCTTTGTCAAGTCTGATGATGTAACTATCCTACAAATATACCTGTGGGAAGGGGAAACCCCAGTAATGTGTATAGCATGTCATGTAAATACAAACTGCTGTAGTATCATAATGTAGTTAGGTAGGAGTTTGAATCCTCCACTTGCTAACTGTGTGTGTGTTCAGGTGTGTGACACCGTTGGTCAATGTGGAGTGGGTATTGATTTTTCTAGTGTATGACATATCACAATGACAACTGTATGTGCATAACACATGTAAGTTAGCTGTGGGGCAAAGCCATATACATACATGTGACCTCAATTATTTCATAGTTTGGTACTCTGCTTTCTCCATGAAAGCATCTGCTACCTTTGCCAGAGTGTGCTGGTGCTTTCCAGACCTTAGGTCACTTATGTATGCTTGTGACAAGCTTAGCCACTACAGTGATCCCTGGGCTATGTCTTCTGTTTCACATCCACTCATCACAGTTTCTATTGAAGAGTATGAGTGAGGGTTTATGCTTGAGGTATATTTGAATCCTGTCCCAAAGCAAGCAAAGTTTGGCAAAGATGACTAATCATTATAGGTGTGCAACAACCTCTGTGGATCTGCATGCAAACCCTTTATTGCTTATATGCTCCACAGATGGATTTCCCAAACCCTTTGATAATGTGATTATCAAAGGAGAGATGTCTAAGCACATGGCTGCTGCATTATCATAATGTAATTAGGTAGGGGTTTGAATCGTGCACTTGCCAACTGTGTGTGTGTCTCCCTGGGGAAGAAGCAACCTTTCTGGAGACTACTCACACCCCTTAAAAGTGATATACTCAAATTTAAGTCTGATGATGTCACCATCCTACAAATATTCCTGTGGGAAAGGAAATCCCAGTAATGTGTATAGCATGTCATGTAAATGCAAACTGCTGTAGTATCATAATGTAGTCAGGTAGGAGTTTGAGTCCTGCACTTGCTAACTGTGTGTGTGTGTTCAGGTGTGTGACACTGTTGGTCAATGTGGAGTGGGTATTGGTTTTTCTAGTGTATGACATATCACAATGACAACTGTATGTGCATAACACATGTAAGTTAGCTGTGGGGCAAAGCCATATACATACATGTGACCTCAATTATTTCATACTTTGGTACTCTGCTTTCTCCATGAAAGCATCTGCTACCTTTGCCAGAGTGTGCTGGTGCTTTCCAGACCTTAGGTCACTTCTGTATGCTTGTGACAAGCTTAGCCACTGCAGTGATCCCTGGGCTACGTCTTCTGTTTCGCATCCACTCATCACAGTTTCTATTGAAGAGTATGAGTGAGGGTTTAGGCTTGAGGTATATTTGAATCCTGTTCCAAAGCAAGCAAAGTTTGGCAAAGATGACTAATCATTATAGGTGTGCAACAACCTCTGTGGATCTGCATGCAAACCCTTTATTGCTTATGTGCTCCACAGACGGATTTCCAAAACCCTTTGATAATGTGATTATTAAAGGAGAGATGACTAAACACATGGCTCTATGTATACATTAGTACCTGTTCCACATTTTGGGGGCTACTACCTATGTGGTACTCTGGGGTTACTTTGTTTTCTAAATGTGGATAACTATGCTTTCTTTGGCTTATAGCTTTACAGCATGATTTTGACACCAGGCATCTATCTCTATGATACCCTTTTGGAGGATGTGTGTGTCATTTGGAGAATAGAGTATAGCCCACAGTATGCATTTTCATCAAACGTGGGCAACATATCCCTACTGTGTTTCCTTGTAGCTAAGAAAGCTATATGCCAAACAGGAGTAGTCCCAGGACTGAGTGCAGGTGAATACCACTTGTTACTGGCATAGAATTGTACATGGAGGCTGCAAATGTTACTGTGTGTCCTACATCTGCACGTCAGTTGTCAATCCATCATCTAACAATCATTTATGGTCAGTCTGTTGAGGTTATGTATAATACCAGAATGTGGAATGGGTATGGATTGCTGGTGAGCTATAGCTTTGCTGTGTGGACCTCCCCTCTCTCACCTATAGCCTTCTTAACTGTCTTGAAGTCTACTAGGTGTAGGAGCCATGATCTGGCCTTTAGAGAACCTAAGTGGGTATGGTGCAGTGTTTTCAGGTTCATAATGTCTCTGTTAATGAGTTCCATAATGCTGAGCTCCATAGCCTTCCAGATAACATTTGTCTGGCGTATAGGGTGAGAGTTTCCAGGATCTGTTGTAGCTGTACCCTTAATCAATTTATGTTAACATTTGCACTGGGTGCGACGAGGGTGGACAGGATTAGGCATAAGTATATTAGAGGGTCTGCCCAGGTTTGGAGGTTATTAGACCAAGCTAGATAGGCAGGATTACATTGGTTTGTACATGTGCTGAGGAGGGATGCAGAGTATATTGTGAAAAAGATGCTAAGGATGAAGCCACCAGGTAACAGGAAAAGAGGAATGCCTAAGATGAGGTTTATGGATGTGGTAAGAGAGGACATGCAGGTGGATGGTGTGACAGTGCAAGATGCAGAGGGCAGGAAGAAATGGAAACAGATGATCTACTGTAACAACCCCTAATGGGAGCATCCAAAAGGACAAGAAGAAGAAGACGTTGTAGCTCAACCCTTGTGGGCTGTGAACACCATTACCGTGCATCATTCCACAAGTATGTAACTTGTATAGAGGCTGCATCTGAACAGAGTGTTTAGGTGAGTGGTGACTTCATATGTTAGCTTGTGTATGACACAGCCAGGGGCACTGTCCAGTACCATTGCCACTGTGGTTTGGACTTTGGTAAAGAGATGTTTTAACTAGAGTGTCTGTGAATCATCAGGTTTTACATTCTTCAGGTCTGAAAATGTGGCCCGTGTGTAATAACAGGGTGGTGAAATCCGCATTCAAACTGTCTGACAAGATATTGGTAATGTCAGTCAGATAAGTGTTATTTGTGACCATTTACATTAACTGTGACCCAATCTGAGATTTCCCCTCTAGATTATAAACAACACTAAAGAAAGCTTTAGTGTTGTCTTTGGAATCCTTGCCAGTTTGTATTTTGAAGTTTGCCTTGCATGATTAATGAGGGCTTGTATTTTCCCAGTGATACTGACCAGAGAGGTTATCCCTTCTTGGTATGTAACTCTTTTTTGGTACAACTTCACACCTTCTATTATATATTTAGTTTACGGCAGGGGTGCATGAGACTAATGCACTTTTACTGTATAAGTGAGAATTTCTTGTGTTTGTGATAGTATGGTCCATGCAACCCTGTAGGTGAACAGTGTGCATTACTAAAGTATTATGCAGCTGGGAGAGTGTTAACCTTAGTAATGCAAACCAATGACAGATAGCAACAACAGCATCACCCACAGCACAGTGTCAACCCGTGTCATACACACACATGCGTACTCAAGTTCCACAATGTGTGTAGAACAGTGCATACTGGCCACCAATAGAAACTATGGAGTGTTAACACTGGCCAATACAGGGTATGTCACCCTGCCCATGTGTCCAATATGCATGTACATGTAGACAGTGCACCTCCACCATGTTCACAAATGGACACCTGCTAACCTGTGTTGCACACACCCCACACTTATTGTCCACTGTATAATGCATGCTGACACAACTACACACATCAGCCAAGTGGCACATGGGAAAACAAAACACAATTGGAATAAACACTGGTGAAAACAATACAACATTGCTAATTACAGCTTTAATGCATCATGCCTGCTCAGCTACACCTTCAAGGATATCATTACACTTTACTGCTGATAACATGCTACACATCCAACCATTGCTATACTTTATTAAAGTCACCCTGTGCATCAGCACCGTGTTAGCCTGTTCCTGCATCAATGTTACAGATGACAGGAGGTGGCACAGGTTTCATCATATGCACAGGGTGTGTTGTTGGTTTGCCAGAGGCCTACACTGAGCTATACAATCGACATGTGTGTGTGAGTGTGTGTGTGTGTGGGCCATGAGTACTGTTATGGGCCAATGTTGATGTCATGTGTGCAGGTATGTGTTTGCCCTAGGTTTCTGGTTTATGTGTGTTTGTCTGCATGCACACAGTTCCACCATGTGGCTGCCATATAGAGCGATTTGTGAGACAGCTACAGACTGTACCTGGCAGGCTATACAGATCACCGTCTCTGGCCACAGATACGGATCCTGTGCCTGGAAGGGGTGCTACAGACAGTATCAGTTACTAATCCAGATTGGGTACTATCCTCAGAGGTTGACAAATGTCCACTGGATCCAGGTCCCTGCTGGGACTGGCCAGAGCCACATGCACATGGTCTGCTAGGACAGTCTATGGACAGCACCCCCAACATTGCTGGCGCTGGTACTGACACTACAGGAGTGGCTGTGACTTGCTGGACATCCACGGTGAGCTCCAGCTGGTGATGTTGCTGGCATACGTCCACAACCATGTCTCAACCGTCCCTGACACATGAACATGACATTGTGGTGGACATCCAATGTCTCACCCCAATGTCTATCAATGACTTCAGTGTAGTTACGTATGGCACCTGCTAGGTCACAGATACTGTCATTTACAGAGGTGTAATGATCCCTCTGTGCCCTTAGCCCCTGTCTATTGTACTGCTTCATTCATGTCTGTGCCTCCATGACAGCCTGGAATATGCGTGTGGTAGAAAGAGGTGTGGCATGTCTGACAGGGGCATGATGACCAGCAGTGCTCAGACAAGAACCCCTGAGCATCTGCCTATGTGGTACCATTCCAGACATTTGGCTATGGCTGCTGTGTCCTGATACATGCGCCATAGATAGCACACAGTCCTGGTCAGTGCCAACCATACACTGTCCCTCAGCTAAGGGCAATGGTGATGATGGTTGTACCAGCAGTATGACTGTGCGCATGGATGGGGTGAAGGCTTGTGTACTATCAGTTGGTGGCCCAGCAACAGACCCTGACAAACCTGCCTGTGCCTCAACACACCTATCCTCATGATCACTGTCTGTGTCAGTGACATCAGGTTCCCTGCTGTACTGAACCAGCCCCACCTCGCCACCTGTGAGAGGAAAACAGCAAACACACTTTAAGACCTGAACATGACTTCAGACCACATGCACACATGCAGACATGCACACATGCACACACACAAAACTACACTGCTCCTGAAAGCAGACACACACAACACCAACAATCACAGAACATACATAATAGCAGGTGATGGTGGAGTACAGTATCACAAGCAAAGCAGTCATATCACACCTGTCAGCATGCAGGACATGTGTGGCTCAACAGCATGCAGGGCAAGTGTAGTCCATCCTTGTTACTAACAGTATACATGGCTTTGATGCATGTGTTTTGTTAATAGGTGATGACCCTACCCCTGGAACACAATGCATACATGGACACAACATTGCTGTGCAGGTATTCATAACCCTGTGATGTACTGTGCACCATAACTCACAGGTGTACATACCATTGCTGGATGTGTATCTGTGTGTCAGATAGGTATCCAATGCTGATTACAGCCTCTGTGTCTTTAGCAAATAATTGTGGACACATGTTAATTGTGGACACGTTTTTAGCATATGCATGATGAGTATTCACACAACATCATCAGTGGTGCATGGATAATTGATGGAATACCATTCGGCCACATACCCAATGTACTGAACTTATGGTGAGTGTAGATCATATTGTGGACATGCCAGTCTCATCCATGACATGGCATGCTAAAACACAACTGCATATTTAAACACTACACATACCCAATATGTGTCATATGACCTAGCCACTCAATAGCATCACAAGACATATATGTGTCAGTTGTGCAAATGGTGATTGGTATGCATACTGTTTAGAGGTGCATATGAGTGCACACATGCATCATTATGGTGTGTAGCAATGACAGCTATGTGTAGTACTGTGGTTACAATAACTGGATGGGGTATAGTACTGTAGGCCATCATCATGAAGCATCAGGTGGTCACTCAAGGCTACAAATGTTTCACAAACCAGCACAAATCATGCTGTGCCGAAACTGTACTACCTTAGTTAAATTCACCATTTCACAACCAGTTGTTACGTGAGTTTGTAAGGAGTCCAATAAGGAGCATTCCCTGACATGAATGTGTAGTGTGTTGCTGAGGGTATAAATGCCCTAGGAGAGGCCTCTTCCCCTCAGGTATATTCTGTGTAATGTGTGGATGAGATTTTGGATACTGGAGAGTGTCTTTAGAGAGGGTTTGGGAATCCTTTATGTGTAGCATGTTAAAATGCTCTGTGTATGACATAGATGTGTATGTTATGTGGATGTTGAGTATCAACTGTGCCTATCCAATGGTCATTAGAGTCTAGCCACATTTGTTTGAGATGGTCTGGGTATTGCATGTGTTTGAGGCTGCTAATCACATTAGTGAGATGTGTGTGCTCTTTCACCAAACATGCATAGCATGCATTATGGGTAGCTGTGTTACAAGTGTACATGGCCTACACCTTAACTATGACATGCACTTTTTATTTCCTATAATAAATGTAGAACACACTCACCAGCATCTGTCTGCTGCCTTGACATCACCCCAGAGGTACCTACATAGAGATGAGACAGTTTGTCAGTGGCCACAACTGTGACATTGCTACTGTGTGTTTGCAATCTTACAGTACAACAACAGTTTACATTCACAGGGCTACAGATTATGTTCAAAATGATCAGTATTGCACAACAACAGGCTCCACATCTTTGAATGACACACTCTACATCTCACATATGCATGATCTACCAATAGAGATAACAGTAGTCTACAGATATGCCATGTTACCAGCATGCTCCATGTGTGCTTGCTGGGTGGCTCCAACCTCCACCATGGTGTATGCCTGCTGCTGTTGTTGTTGGGCAGGTGCCACCAGGCTCATGAGCAGCTCCTCCACTCTGGTGAGGGGGGATGGATGCTAACACCACCCCCTGTTGCAAGCTGTTCTGTATGCACATCAGCAGCACGCTGACGGACATGTTGGAGAAGATCACTGCAGTGGTGGAGTACCTGCTCATTTGGGCGGTTATGCAGGCCTACCTCATTGACCCTGCAGACAAGATCCTGCCACATTGCAGTACACTCCTGCTGGTCCTGGCTGGTTTGTGAAAAGAGCACATGGTAGTGCTGAATCATGATGCTAGTGATGATATCATCTTCAGCCCTACTGTAGCTTGGGTTCCTGTGGTGGGCCATGATCCCTGGAAGACATAAATACAAAAATATGTCTGAGCAAGTCATATGGCACATTTAACATTATACTGTACAGATATCACTGAACTGCTATATATATATATATATATATATATATATATATATATATATATATATATATATATATATATATATATATATATATATATATACTTACATACATAATACAATATGTTGTACCTGAGCACAGATTACAATAATTACTCACACACATACATTACATGTTGGAGTACATTTTCTATAGTGTTGTATGATTGTACTGGATGTTATGTTTGTGATTACATAAATTATATGTATATCTGAGATGGCCTAGTGGCAAATCACGTATGCTGTGATGTGAATGGTTGTGGGTTTTTTTCCTAGTGAATGCTTTTTATTTTGTTACTAGCCAAAATAAAGGTCAGGGGCTACAGATGGAATAAGGCACATTTCAGCATTTGCAAGTGGGTTTTCACTAGGGTAAGCACAGCTTATGGAAGTTTAGCAACCTATAAGCTAACCGAGAGTGAGACACTGTATCTGCCACTTATCACTGCTCACCCCACAACTGCTTGAAAGTGCCTTGCTCACTCTCTATCCAATGAACCATGCTTTGCACAGCAACAAAATAAAATCACTATATAAAACTATACAAGAGTACCTGGCACACTGTATGCAACACGATGCACCACCTAGCCACAGCTGATATACATCAAGCTGATGTGTAAAGAAATATATCATCAATCACAATCAGTGTAAGGTCCAGTAAATGTATTAATATTATACCACACAACTTGTTAATGCCAAACCCGTGGCCAAAATATGTGCACAATTGGGAATATAGGTCACATACTGCTAGAGTACACTATGAATGTTTCTAGATACACAGTTATATGTATTACCACACATATGTCAAAGGACATGTTGCAGACATACCCACACACACATCAGACATAATTACAGGACACAAAGGTATGACAACCCAGATAAGCTTTCAGTGTGTACTATACAGTACTGTGTGTCAGTACTTACACAACCTTAACCTTAAGAAATGTAATCTGTGATGAATACAGGGACCACACAAAACAGTAGATGCAAGCAATGTGGACATACACCATACTTTGCTGTGCAGGCCCAGAGCGTCAGTTAGTACTACAGTACACACAGGATTTGCATTCAACATCGGTACCAATCAATAATCATACATGTAGTGCTTTAGCCTCCAATGACACACCCTAGTTAAAACCAAGGGACTTACTCACACTGTATGCAATAGCACTTGTTCTGCCTAGCAACAGAATACACAGCTTTTGCTAGGATCAAAGCAAGGACCCAGAATACCATAACATAAACAGTTTCCCAGTAAGCTACCTCACAGATACATATCTTTGACGTATTCACAAACATATTGATCATCACAGTCAGTCAACAGTACAGAGAATCTTTTGCAACAAGTAGATGTAGATGTGTATGAGTATATATATATATATATATATATATATATATATATATATATATATATATATATATATATATATATATATATATATATATATTTATATATATATATATATATATATATATATATATATATATATATACACACATGTATATAGACATATACACATCCATTTGTCTATATATATATATATATATATATATATATATATATATATATATATATATATACATATATATATATATATATATATATATATTAATATAGGCACATAGGCACATATACATTTCACCTTTCATAGTGAGAATATCAATTATACAAAGGATGTAAGGTGTACAGTAATGTAATAACATTGCACAGTCTTGGGATAAATGCATTGAAGGTGTTCACAGCCCAGGTAGCTTTAGCAGGCCGTACTGGCTTCAACATTGCAAACTGAATGAACCACTCACAGTGTTTAACCACCGCATGTCATATACCAGCACTGTATGCTGTCTTGTTTGTCACACACTAAAACCTACATACAAATATGCGCATAATAACCTTCACCAACATATATATCCCCCCTTCACAAACAGTTGCAAGATGTCCCCTGCTCTATGCACATATACAGATGTGAATATATATGACACATATATATTTCTCTGTATGTGTGTGGCATACACACACATGGTCAACACTGTTGTCAGTCCCTGGACCTCACAGCTGAACTGTTGGGCCTTGCTGCAACACAAACAGGTGTCACATATGAACACAGACTAACATTAGGGGGGTATATATGGCAACAGATGCTAGATAAGCATACTAGACTGCTACAGCAGTTGCCAATGCTAAGCTACACTTTAATATGACTATCATGCATGTGTTGTTCTGTCACACGCATGTTTATATAATGTCAGCGGTAATACCCCCAACAGCCATTGGCCACACTACTGTACAGAACGCAGATAACATGGATCAGATCTTTCACATTTAATGCTGAGCTACACATTTCATAATTATGTCCCACTGCCCACAGGTACACACAGTATTGTCCATAGCAGTAGTTAAGCAGAAGATCTGTGCAGAAAGAAGTACTGCTGCTGCATATGAATGTTTCACATTATGTATACTATTCTTCAGTAACATCTACTGCATGCCAGTAAATACATATGTGTCACATACCTTTCCTTTGTATAATTTGGTAATATTTCTTTTTCCTTCTCTCTCTCTCTCTCTCTCTCTCTCTGTCTCTCTCTGTCAGTCTCTGCAATAGAGTGATTGAGTTTGTTGGCATAGATTGCAGCCTGCTTTTGTAGGAATTGCACATGAGCATGTGATGGCCTCTGCACCAATTAGTGCCCACCATTTGCTAATTGCATGCAGCCTGCTGTGTAGTAATTGCAGTAATCACTGTCATAACAACCCAGTACTATAAATTGCTGACTCATGTAGGCGTGGCTCTTTCATCTTTCCAAGATGGAAATCATCCTTGTTTGGTGTGGACATCATTGTTTAAGACAGAAGGTTGGTATACTTCTTATATCAGAATCCAGGGGTATAGCCAGAGATTTACATTTTGTACTCAGACCTAATGTTGTTGCTTCCAGTACCCACTTGTCAGTGTAGAAATGTACTCACCCCCTCAAAATGCTACCCCAAGATACATGGAAATATGTACTTTCTTTTCAACTGTTACAATTAACTGCCATACAAAGCTAGTTATTGAGATGTATTTCTTTGGCACAAGAATTGTTTGTGAGCTGCTATACTGTGAATATTCATTTACACAGTTCTAAACAGTCTGTGCTTTTTTAGTGTTGACATTAGCACAAGCTGCTCAGAAAAACTGGACACATTTCAGTACTGTGAGTATGCTTACCGACATCCTTAGTAGACCCTGCACACACAGGTATATTCTACATTTGGGTAGGGTTGCAGAAGTACAGAGAGCATAAGTACTATTCTGTGGATTTTATCTTGTTGGACTTATAGGGTTGCTGTGTACATGTTAGTTTATCAAGGCATGTAGTCTGTCTGCATAACTCCCAACTGTGGACCTATCCACATGATAGCCACAGAATAGCTTGTTATTTTTTGTCTGTGCACCACACATGTCTTTTCAGCAATAGAGCAATGGCATTCTTACAGTTGGTTGCTACCAGTACATGGCTACGTCCATTTGTATTTCAATGTTTTATTCCTACATAAGGGTATGCTTCCAAAACTCCTTCCAAAGCTATTTGCACAGTGTGTAACAGCAGAAAGGCAAATATGCCTCCGCTTTTCTGCCTCTGCCAGACCTCTCAACCAATCAGGTACATATTTGAACAGAATCAGGGAAAAGTCAAGAAAAAGTCAGGGACAATCAGGGACACCTTTAAAATATTAGTGCCATTAAGTTGAAACATTGAAAGAATCAGAGCATATGAGATAATACACCTTTTCTGAAGTAAAAGAAGTGTATAACTCTTAATTATTGTCATTATTTATTAAGTGTAATTCACCACCTTTCTGCCCAAAGTCACTAGATTTAGGAGGGATTCAGAGGGACAGAGCTACAATTTGGGTCAAAATCAGGGATGTCCCTGAAAATTAGGGACAGCTGAGGTATGGCATCTGCCCCAAACAGATATGCCAGTGTTTGTCCTGCTGTGATACTGTGTGGGGTTGTAAGGTGATGGTGTAACATTATTTCCTGCTAGAATGGCTGCTTCTCTTATCACAGTCATGTAATGTAATCCCACAACAACTGTTGGTCAACATCCACAGAACAAGTTGTGTGGTATGGTATTGCTAATTTTCCTTTACATTCACTCATTCTGATGCATGATATAATTATTTAAGCACCAACTTGATGTATATTTACCGTGGCTTTGTGGTACTTCATGTTGTATAGTGTGTGCAAGGTCCGGGGTTCAAAATTTACAGAGGTGTTTTATTTTGTTCTTAAGCAGAACAAGGGCCCTCACATACAGAGTGACTAAGGCACTTTTATGCAGTTGTAAGCAGGTTTGCACAATGCTGCGCATTGCTTAGCCAAGCACAACCAAGCGCAAACCCGCACAAACCTGCTAACTACTGCTTAATAGTGCTTACTCCCGCTCATCTCTGTGCTAATTTCTTTGAAAGAAAAGAAAAATGGGGAGATAGGAAAGTGGTGAAAAAGGGGCACAAAGAGGGAAAAACAGTATGGAAAATAGCTTGGAATGTGCAGGACGGGTGTAGGGAAGGTCCATAGCTGCCCATTTGTTCAACAGCAACAGCTGTGTATATGCAATAAATTTGGAGGTAGATATGAACCCTTCAACCTCTGAGAGAGGGGTGAGGACAACAAAGTATGTTGTAATGCCAATTAAATAACATTGCATGTGTCCAGTGGACATGTGTGCAAAATGGGCAGCTATGTATGGGGCGTATTTTTTTTTTTGGGAGCAGATTGCCCTTTTTTTCAGGTGAGAGTGGAATGTGGGGTAGGGGAAGTAGGTATATTTGGGGAGGTAAATTGGGGAGGTAAACAGACAAGACAAACAGGATGCATACAGGGGCGGTATATGGCACATGTGGTGGGTGAACACCATTGACGGTGAGGGATGTTTGGAAATCGCAAGCCCTTGAGTCCCCAAATGGAAACAGTGGGACTGAGGTCCCCACCCATGGGCAGTCACCACTGCACCTTCATGGCCCAGAATGTGGCTGTGTTGGGGGTGGTGTAGGAGGGGCAGGCTGACCCGGGAGTTGTGCCACTCGGGCCTCAAGCTGGCATAGAGATTCTGCAACAGAACATTCAATCTGTCTACGCACCACAGCCCAGACCGTACGAAGGATGATAGGTCACTTTCCGCCCATGCTTGCACGGAGGGGGGCCGAGCCCCATCCCCTGCAGTGCTTCCACCCAAAGGTGGCACAGGGCCAACAAAGGAGAAGGTCCCAGGCTGGGCACTAGATCTGCTGGTACCAGGTGCCATGGCCAGCTGAGGTGGGACAGGTAGGTCCGCTGGGCCTGGCCTTCCCATGCGAACTATGTTTTGGAGAGTTTAATAAAGATATGGGTTAGTAACAGTCAACAGCATTGCCAATTAGTTAAAACAGCATGCAGAAGTATTCCCATTAACCCAACACACCAGATTTTCAACAGTTGAAAAACAAGCATGACACATGCATATATAGAACAATAGTGGACATTACAACACCATGCAGGTTTAATTGTTGGCAACAGGCCACCAATATTGTGGTATTTTAACAGGACATATGCATAGAAATAAATGCAAATATTTATAAACCAATAGGACATATGTCCCAACAAATGTTTTGAGATTAGACATACCGACTGAGGTGCGGAATTGCATTTTTTATGCACATACAGTAGGGTGGAAAAAGATAGCTCAATTAACAACTTATATATCCTTCTAGTTTTCACTATATTCCTATTAGCTGCAGTTATATGTCCTTTACTTGTATTATTACACTACCCAATGTCCTTATATTGTGCAATTGTATTTTGCTAGATCATTATATACATGAGCTGTATCTTACATACAAACTGTCCAAGATGCAGAATTTACTGCAACGTATTTTGAGAATTGCTCACACACACTACTGCTAAGATGGTACACTTACAGCTCTACTTTCATATAATTATCTAGATATGTTCAGGTGAAAGTATCAGTTATATGTTAAGAGTTCCCTACATTTCTGGCAGCACACTGACATTTCTGAGGAACACAATACCAAGCTACTCATGTGCCAGATTAACCTGTACATGCTGGGCATGAACCATCAGTTGAGGGCTGTAAATATGCACAAAAGCTACTGGCACTCCCTTCATCCACGTTATATGGGCCTACCCAAGTGTGGGTTGACACTGCTTAATACAACACTACTACTTGTAGAATACAACAGTACAAAAACATATCAAAGAAAATGACAAAGACGCACTCCAGGAATTATGCATTTATTAAAGGAGTATTACACCTTTATTTATTGGGTTAAAACACTTTTTGAAGGCTGTCTCATTTATTTTATATAATAGTACATGCAGAATAATTACTAACCTGCCTCATGACGCAAGCCTTTGCAGCCTATCTTCATGGGTTTACAGATTCGTAGCCCACTCACCTGCAGCTGTGAAGTAAATGCAGTGATATTGAGAAATACCTATCCATAGTATAGACAAGCATGGCAAATCTTAACTACTTAATACAATGGCTACTTACTCAGTACTGGGGCATTAGGCATCATACGGGATTCCTGGATCCACCAGTCCAGTTCATCCCCCCCTATGCTGCTTCAGGTCAGAATAATGGTGCCTGACCTGCTCAATAGTCCGAGGAACACCAGTGGCTCTGGTGAGATCATGGGCAAGACTGTTCCAGGCCTCCGTTTTATATTGGGTACCCTGGTACTGGCCCTGCAGGAGTCGTTCCTCATGTTTGTGGACAAGGAGCCAAACCATAATTTTGGACTCCTGGATGCCCCAGCATTGCACTCTAAATCGTGCGCCTTCACCAACACCAGCCATGCTGACTGCAGAAGGAAGCTACAACAAGTTATAGCAAGTATTCCCGCCTGTGGAGCTTAAATATGCCTCATTTCCCGCACTTATTTGTGATTGGCCAGTTTTGGAAAAGCTCAGCTGTAGGCACTCCTGCTTAGCTGATGTTGGCAATGTTTAAAATTCCTTTGATAGATATGTGTCTGTTGACTGTGCATGTTTGTGAAATGCTGTCATGGCTTCGTGGTTAAGTACTGTGACTATAGTGCACAGTATACTGAGTTCGAGCCCTGTCACTGTTTTTTATTTTTCTGCTGGGCAGACCTGACTGGTTAAGGAACAGTAAAACAGGTGTGAGTGTGTTTACCCGACTTTGCTCAACATTGCCCGACTTTGCCCGACGTTGCCCTACGTTGCCCGATGTTGCTCTGGTTAGCGCAGTGTGCAGCTATGCACAAAGACATTGTGCTGGTTAATGTGGTGCGCAGCTACACACAATTGTATTTAAATATGCTCAATACTGGTAAAATGTGCTTAGCAGTGCTTTATAATGCTTAAAATAGGCTACTCATACCTCGGAATGCATAAACATTTCACCTTCATATAAATATATATAATTTGTGCACTACTACATTTAACATTTCAATGCATTTTACAAAACTTATACATAAAAAATGTCAGGAAATATTTTTGTATACAGATTTCCCACAGAAAATGGAATGTGCAGTAGTGGGACTCGAACCAGGAATGCCTCTTCTTTGTACGAAGGCTCTAACTACTACTCTATCGCTATGTTGCTTAATTTGCTTATATTTTTCTTATTATCCTCTTCTAATGTCTAAGCTGCCAACTGTAGCTAAGCAATGGGCAAACCCGTGCAAACCCGCGCAACTACGGGCAGCTATATCGGAAGAAAAAAAAATATTTTTATTTTTTATTTTGTAAGTTGTTTAACATCTGGGGGAGTGTAGTGTTACCTTGTACACATGTGAGAGGTCTCGCTCATGTAAATGGAAATTGCTGCAATTCTTCATTGCAGGGGAGTGGATTTATGGACTGCTCGGCAGTCCTACACACCCCCTAAACTTGTCCACTATCCATGTGAGCTTTAGAGTTGAGGCAGCACGCCCTCATTAATGTGCATGTTGCGCTGCCATCATACTCTTACACTGGCGCTTCCGTGCAAGACTAATCTAGTCTTACACAGAAGATTAGTGAATCCGGGGTTATATCTTTACAGTTCTTTAACTTGTATGTGTGTTCTAACATCAATCGCAGATGTAATGTGTTACCGTTGATCACTCCCATAGTATACATTCTAGTGGCAGAGCACTTCAATACACTTGAAACACAGGTGCATCTAGGCATTCTTGTTACGACCAGGTGAGTGACACAAATATTATTGAGAATGCCAGAGAACATGTATAAAGGACAATTTATGTTTAAGTTTTATAACTGTAATTATACTAATGTTCATCGTTTAAATTCATATACAAAACATTCTCCACTAGTACATATTGAAATTTACATTACCCTTTCTATGGTTACAAGAGACAATAAATGGCAAAGAAATGTCCCTTTGTTAAGTTTATGAGACAACAGCTATAGGATTAATTTTTTTTTGTTTATACATGATTAAATGAAGAATATAGCATACGTTTGGTTACAGCACATAGCTTTCAGTATACATATCTGATATGCAATAATTGCAGTGTATGCAAATACTCACTAATGTATCTACTGTCTTTGTTAACTGTTTTCTAAATTCAGCATTTTATAAACATTTATCACATTTACTTTCCTTTTCTTATATTGTAGCTCTGTGTCCCTGTAACATCCTTTGAATGTATTTCTGCTAATATTTATGTAAGTAGGTCAATGAAGTGAACAGGATTACTTTATTAAATCAATATACATAATTTATGTCACAAATGCTCTTTGTGCACTAATCACATTTATTATCTGAGTACAGTTTACCCATTTAGCTTCCCTGCTTCTTGTCTGTGCACTAATCCCTATATCTGAACACAGTTTCTCCATTTATCTTCGCCTGCATCTTAATTATTTCATTAAAGTTGACCTTGCCTTGTATTATGCTGTCCTTGTATGCTCGCTTACAAGGTTTGCCTGCAGGCAATACCTTTTTGTTTATAACGTGTCCTCAAACCTCAGGGCATTTCTCTGTGGCCCCTAACACTTCTGTTGTCCATGAATAGGTGCTGCTGAACATATAGGCTTGTATTAAGCGTGCATATTCAATAAACACTGCTACTGTTCATGCTATTATACACAAATCATGTATGCTGAGGGCAAAGTGTACATTATTGTGAATGACTCTACGAGTATGTTAAAATGATTAATGCCTTGCTCTTTCAAGTGTTCTAGGCCTTTGCTATACCATTGCCCATTTCCATCTTAGGTTATCATTCCATCTGAAGAGGTTATTATCCTACTGGAATACTGCAGTATTAATTCAGCTTGACACAGGTGGGTCCTCCTCTCCTGCAACAATTTAATAATTTTCATCTGATTGTAAAAATTTCTTATGTCAAAACTCATAGAAACAGATACAGGTTCCTTCATCCCCTAATTAATCGGGCCAATAATTATATACTATTTCTCATCATAGTTTACACTCAAGCAATGGTAAAAAAAACGTGTTGCTGGTGTTTGCTGAATTTTGCAGTCATAAACACAACTATGTTAACATCATTAATACTTTGTTCCTTGAGCTTTCTAGGCTTTTGATATTGCAAACCACACTGTTTTTTCCCATCATTCTGTCAGCTGTGGACTACCCGCATACCCGTTCACTAGTTTGCTTGTTACCTTGAAAGAAAGCCTCATCTGAAACATTGAACTACCTTGGCTTTAACAGTCCTGCTGGTACCTGTCATAGAACCACAAGCATGGGATTGATTTCTGAATACATGCACTTCACCATATTTGCAAAAATACGTCTACCATCAATGGAACAGTGACAGTTTTTCAATATGCAAATAACTAGACAAGCTTTCTCTCTACTCCTCATAATTACTATACTCAAATTTGAAAATGGTTTGATCATTAAGACTATGTTCTAACTGCAATAGGCATACTCTTTTCTACTATACTTAAACATAGATATGCTATACAACATGAGGTTTCAAAAACACAACTTTTTAGAAGTAGCAAATTCTCTAAACATACTAAATTTCACCTGTGATCAGAATCTAAAGCTTAATATTTATATTAAATCTCTTGCTCGTATAACTAATAAAGATAATGGGGTGTTGCACGAAGCAAATCAGGTTTGAATGACTATATAAGGATCACCATTACCAGACCTAACAAATTGTCTGCCTCTTAAAGCACAGCCCCAGCATCCTGACTTATTTTCACTCATCACATTCTATGCTTGAAGAAAATAGTACACTTGTTAGCATTGCAACAGGTTACTCTTTCAAGATGCACCATTCTGTCCCTCTTAAGTCTCTACACTGACTAAAAGTCAGTTGATACTTATGTGTGATACATCTGAGACTCCCATACTTCTTTGTGTGCTAACCAATTACATATCATAGCATTACTTCATTAAATGAGTATAGAGTACCTATATTTACAAAATTGTATTCCGACTCATATGTAGCTCATGATAATATAATCAGTTTGGAACAGCCTTCCTATCTTGCTAATACCTTTGAACTGTCAAGAATTTTAAGAATGACTGATTTTGACACATATTTTTAAGTTATCCCTCAGACATTGTAGGTTTTCTGCCAAATAACTGAGGATTGCAATCAGTTAATAATGCCAAATATTAGAGTTTCATAGTTCTTTTGTTCAGAAAATGCATGCAGATGCAAAACCTGCTGTTCTATTAACTATTTAAGTGAATTATAGTAATGCTTTAAAATTTTTCCTGATTTTGGGCTTTGCCACCCCCCCCCCCTCGCACACACACACACACACACACACACACACACACACACACACACACACACACACACACACACACACACATGCACATTGTTTGACTTTGGCCAGAATTCTTGAGCGAAGAAGTTGATGGCATGTTCTCTCTACATCTAAACATCCTCAAGTTCCCTTTCAGGAAGACAGTCTACAATCAATGATTTTTTAAATTTAGCTTTAATTCTATCAATGGACACATCTGAATAAAGGAATGAAGTCAAGTGCTGACGTAAGCTTGTCTCCTGTAGCTTAACTCTTTCAGAGTGCATTATGAAAACCTTCTCTCCCGCCATTCTTCCTAGATAGACAGATACGTCAAAGACATACATAAAGAAAGCAAACAATCAGTACGCTAATTACATCATTCACTCGCTGTGTACTACCTTCCCTTATCCCCACAGCGTTCCCAACTTCTAAACTATAATCCATTAAACTACATTCTTTTTCATATCTTGTAAATTATTGTGAAAGTTATAAATTTAAGAAATGTACGAATTAATGGGGATGTTTAATATTAGGGGTTATCCGGTTTAGTTACTGTTAAAAATTAAACGTGAAGTTTTGGAAAAGAGGTACACAATGCTTGCCCCAATACTTAAAGTTGAGATGAGTTTAAACCAAGACACATCTGAGAATTCTTTTGGTAATGACGTAATGGTTATGCAATACAATGAAGATGTACCCCACTTAGCAAACATATGTAATATTAAAAACTTAGGACTGGAGTTTTGACACTATTTTGAAAAATAAACTGGGGTCAAAACCTAACATAGGTTATAGCAGGGAAGGAATTTAGAGAACATTCTTGAGTCCAATGAGAAAAATATGAACAAATACTACAGATCAAAAATGCTCAAATGTGGTGCTTGTAATGCTTGTAGGTTTATCAACGAAGGCCCCTATATTTCAATTGAAGGTTATGAGAGAACCCTGCGATGTCCAGGGTGCTGTAACTGTAACGTCACAAAAGTAGTTTATGTAGCAATATCCACAGTATGCACCGGATTTTATACGGGGAAGACTATCAGGAGATTGAGAGATAGGATTATGGAACATGTGAGGGACATGAAGAACAAAAAGACAAGTGGTGCATTGCATTTGCATGGCACATTATATAAAAACTTCAAAAGATTTGTACTTTTTGTAATAGATAAGGTGGATTTTAAAAAAAAAGTGGGGGGGAATGTGGATTTGGAGGTTGCTGTTAGGGAAACCAAATGGCAATTTAGGCTCAATGCAAAGCATAAGCCGGGTTTGAATGATGGAATTGCAATAGCCCGCATACTTAAATAGAGATCTTTGATGATTTAACATCAATGTAGTGTATGTTTGCAGCCTATTATTTATTATTTATTATTCAAATATCCTGTACACTATTTATTACTACTATATCAATTTTAAAGGATTTTTATATATGTTTTGTTATTCTGTTTTTGTTATATATGAGAAACATTTTAAGTATATACTGACAGTATTTTATTAGTTAATTAATTAATTAATTAATTAATTAATTAGTTAGTTAATTAATTAATTAATTGGCAGGATATTGAATGATGTAGACTTGTGACATAAAAGGAAATGTTTTTATTTTTTGTTTGACGCTGAAGAACCTCAAATAGAAACTGGGTGAAAGCGTTGTCATAGTGTATACGTTTAATAAAGTGTAATGTCGATTTTATCACTGTTGTGGTCCATTTTTTTATTTTTCATTTGTTTTATCTGAG
>NC_056731.1:1023041346-1023133846 GCF_019279795.1 Protopterus annectens | reverse complement strand
CAGTTTCTACACAGACATGCAATTCATACTACGCAGGATGGAACAGCTGTCCACCATGCAGGTCACCCCACTAGGTTTGCCACCTGTTCAGATGGCCAAGGTGGGACATCCCTTGTAGAAATGTAAGAATTTGCAGGATAAAACATACCCCTGGCCTGTGCAAAGTACAGAATTACACGTGTATGCCAAGATAAAAGCTAATGCCATAGCATTTGAATAGCTTATGCTATCCCAAATAATAGTTATGTGTACCAGATACAAAATACCTGTATCATGCAACTAGTACAGAAATGAAGAAATATATTATTGTCTTAAAATCACAGGACATTTGCCATGTCTTAGGTGTCATCGCAACTGTCCAAAGTGGGACCTTCCCTCGCAAAGAGGAACAAGTGGTAACCCTACTCCCCACTGAATTATCGACAGTATATATTCAACTCAATCACATACCGACACCACCTCTCAACCTATTACAGCAACAAAATCTGGACAAAGCCTAAAAGGATGGGTGGACAAATAGGGACAGATGTAATCACTGCTGTCACAAGCTTCGAAAGTTCATGGAATAATAGTATGTACATAAGCAGGAAATGTTGTGAAGGATGTGGGGTAGTCCCCAGTATTACAGAGGTCCGTACATATATACTGTAACAAGCCGTCACATATGTTGACTGTACTACTGCATACCCGTAGTTAATTCATAGTTAAGTCATGTGCAAAATAATAACCCTCGTAAGAATGAATACAGGAAATAGTCAAATGTGAATGGGAACACCACTCACCGTGGATTATGTATCGTAACCACCCCCACCCATATTATGTATTGCCAACATCATAAGCTGCTGACAGGTGCCCAAACACCTGTGTCTGTAAACACAGATTAAATGTTTAAAATGGACAAACCCTGTCCATGTGCTTTGTCTGACATTTGAACATGGTCAGGGCAGTTCCATTCACCAGGCAGACAAGCCTAAACCCAGATCATCACATGAACACCCTGACAATTAAAGACCTGTATGTGTCAGGACTATAAGCCTTTGGGTTCTGAATATCCCTGCAGTGATGAAATATGCAGCGTGGGTCCAGAGCAGTAGGGAATATGGAATGTGTAACATGTAGTACCATATTTTTCCCAGCAGGAGAATGGATGCCTGCCTGTGACGTAAGTGAAGCGGTGAGGCATACGTTAATGTAACTATGTACTATGGGTATGCATATAAATGAGTCAGAACCCCAAACGTATAGTGGTTACAGCATCCGGCCAATGTGAATGCAGTCCTGGTTGAACACCGACTACAGCACATATAATGTGAAAGTGTAATGAATGCGTCTGTGCTGTACAGACAGTTACATATGTAAAGGTGAACGTGTGTTTCGCAAACGTCCGTTAACCGTATTACAGATAATTACTGGTACTGTCACAAGTAATAAAGCCCACGTAAGCACAAAGACTTAGTAAACATATGTAACCCACAATAAGGATATGCATGCGTGCCTGCGCGTAACCCACATAGTAAATGAATGCTGTTTCCCCCATGTTAGTTATACATGGCTCAAACCTGTTAACCTCATAAAGTATGAAACCAGACAAAGCCATGCAAACTACCGGTACAAATAGGGACAGACACCAGATATGTGCCAGAACAAACATAGAAAGTGGATAAAATAACGGGTGTGTCAGTAGCATGGATTCTCTGAAGGGTATGCAGTCGTAACCTGAACTGCTTGCCAGAAATCCGCACTGTAAGTCTCAAATGAAATGCCACGACATTGCCAGATAGACACAGGTTTAGTTAAAACACAGCGAAGATAAAGGGGCAAGCAGCTGTACACTCTGCGACAATCTGTATAGTGGAAAGGTATGGTATGGATATAGATATATGTGTTTACACATAATCCACAGACGTAAACCAAAGCAAGTTATGAAATGAGGATTGTACATGTATATATGTATACACAACAGACTTATGTCCCGTAGATATGACATATGTACATAAATAGGCAACGTTATATCTAATATGGGTAGACAAACAGACATGCAGGAAAGGTGAATAAACCGCAGCATTCCAAACCATTGGCCAGAAAGTGACAGTCCAGCAAGTTCTACACTTTAAACATGCAGATAGGTGTCCATTGCAGAAAATTGAATCTTACATAGTGTCAACCGACATTGATGCAAAACAAGTGACCGCAGCAAATACGAAATAGCTGTACATGCAACAGTATCAGGTGCAAGGGAGACAACACATGTGTCGATAGAATTTATGATGTACAAACTGATATCCAGAGAGTGGGGAGTGCATATAAGTGTCTCCACACTTCAATACCGCACACATTAAACATGTGTAATGGGTACTGTAGAGGGTTGTCAGGTATGGGAATCATGGGTATGCAGAAATGGGCCTAGGTGTTGTTTGGCAGGGATTTCGTAGGCCCGCCCCGTGGGAGTGATGTGGGTATAGCACACGCCTATATTCTCAATAATGGGGCAAACCATCCACTGGATATTGCGGA
The DNA here is from genome assembly GCF_019279795.1 of Protopterus annectens. NCBI lineage: Eukaryota > Metazoa > Chordata > Ceratodontiformes > Protopteridae > Protopterus > Protopterus annectens. The sequence continues at coordinate 1,023,131,332 of NC_056731.1, read as the reverse complement.
AACCATTTTGGCAATATGTAGGGCCCTATATCAGTGTCATGTAGGCAATTATCATGGATGGACAAGCGTACGACCAAGATGGTACCCATAACTGGCAAACTGTCAGAATAACACAGCTGCACTAAGGCATAGTACATGAAATACAAATAGGGACTATATTAGATATACCTCAGACAAAGTCAGAATGTTGTGAGAATACTGGCGTACCCATGAATATGGATGTTATGAGTGTTACTAATCATGTAATGGAAATGTCAGTCACTATTATCTACCACACAGTCCGTAATGCCTTGCCAGCAATGTACCAGAAAGGCACATCACTATGACAAATGTAACAAGGTCAAACGTCAGGGCGTTTACCCATAATGTGTACAGTTTAGGGGTATGAAGGTAACCTGTCCAAAATACATGTACAGAACTAGTGATACTAGGTGGACAGGTGAGAAGAAAGACATCAGGACAAATGAGAAAACATGTACAAGACACACGCATGTACTCCGACAAATGTGAATGACAACGTATGCCCTGTGAGTGTCAATGTGGAAGGTTAATAGACACAAAAGTAATGTGTCCCTCAGGGTGTCATGCAGTGTCACCGTAACAATGTCCAGTCCCCCAGACACGTACGTGAGCTCTGCCACTGACAGAAAGCACAAATACCGGCGCACACATACGGTACATGATAGACCAATTAGTGTGGATAAGCAGCTGTTGGCCTGTGTGAGGAATAAAACTGTCTGGGTGGGTGTGTCCTGCAATATAAATGTAATGGCATGTGGCCTGTGATGTCGCCATACAGTGTGTGTATTGGTGTCAGAAAGTTGATATTTTGTTACAGACACATACTCCGCAACTGTACAGACTTACGCAGAATGTGCAGAGTTCTGCCTCATATGTTTGGTGTGTTCCACATAACAACAGTAACATTCTGGCACTTTCATGATAACTGAAGACATGAAATAATGACAAACATGTGAGTAAGACACCAAATCCGACAGAAAAGCCATACTAATGCAAAATCTATTATTGTGTCAACTATCTACGTTTGAAAGAGCAACATGTCAATACTGACCCTATGTGTCCCACTATCAGATAAGGCCTTGTCCATCAACTTGCTCTAGGAGGTGGAGTGGTATGAACAGAAACAGATCCATGTGTGAAGAAACAGCAATATTGACTGCAAGATAACACAGAAGGTATGAAATGTGTTGCAGTAGGACGTGCAGTACTGTCCACAGGTATGTGCTGACATGTCAAATGACAGCAGTCTACATGAAGAACCTATAGGGCTGTCACCTTTACAAATGATGATAGTGGGACATACCCAGAGCCATGCACAAAGCACAAATAGGCATACACACATCAAAACTAGGCCATGATACATGAAGCCTCCGGCGTGTACGAGTACAGTGAGAGTACAGCAAGGATAGATGTCTGCCAAGATATACAGCAAACGCCTCTAAGGGCGTGTAACACCACCCGTAACACAGACGTTGCATGGACAATGTTGGGAGTTGCAACATACCCCATTGGTATGTGAAACCTATGCAAATATGCGATACATGAAACAGTCAGCTGTCCATGCAAGAGCAGAGTTATGGGCAGAAAATAGATTATATATACATATATATATATATATATATATATATATAGAGAGAGAGAGAGATGGAGACATACACACCCACACACATGTGGCAGGGCTGGTAATTGAACCTACACATGACTACCCTATCACACTACAGCATGATGCAGTTACAGAACATGCTACCGAGATTACTAAACACAGCAGACACACAGGCATTCTACTAGGTGTGTGTCAACATCCGCAAAGACAAAGACGTCAGCAGGATACATCTGTGTTGCAAAGCATAACCTGAGTTCCCAGGCAGATGGGAGCATGCACACACACATCTGGCAGGCCTGGGAATTGAACTTACACCTAACTACCCTATCACACTATAGCATGACGCATTTACAGAATGCGCTACCGAGACTACTGAACACAGCACTCCCAAAGGCATACTTCTAGGTGGGTGACATCATCCGCAAAGGCAAAGACGCCGGTAGGAAATGTATGTGTTGTGAGGCATCTAAAAGCTTTACTGTGTCCCCAGGCAGCTGGAAACACACACTTGGAAGGGCCGGGAGTTGAACACACACCTATCTACTCTAACACACTACAGCATTACACATTTACAGAACGCGCTACCGAGATTACTGAACACAACACTCCCAGAGGCATACTTCTAGGTGGGTGACATCATCTGCAAAGGTAAAGATGCCGATAGGGAATGTATGTGTTGTGAGGCATCTAAAAGCTTTACTGTGTCCCCAGGCAGCTGGAAACACACCCACACACACACACTTGGAAGGGCCGGGAGTTGAACACACACCTATCTACTCTAACACACTACAGCATTATGCATTTACAGAATGCGCTACAGAGATTACTGAACACAGCACTCCCAGAGGCATACTTCTGGGTGGGTGACATCATCCGCAAAGGCAAAGACGCCGATAGGGAATGTATGTGTTGTGAGGCATCTAAAAGCTTTACTGTGTCCCCAGACAGCTGAAAACACACACACACAACTGGAAAGGCCGGGAGTTGAACACACACCTACCTACTCTAAAACACTACAGCATTACGCATTTACAGAACGCGCTACCGAGATTACTGAACACAGCCCTCCCAGGGGCATACTTCTAGGTAGGTGACATCATCTGCAAAGGCAAAGACGCCGATAGGGAATGTATGTGTTGTGAGGCATCTAAAAGCTTTACTGTGTCCCCAGACAGCTGGAAACACACACACACTTGGAAGGGCCGGGAGTTGAACACACACCTACCTACTATAACACACCACAGCATTATGCATTTACAGAATGTGCTACCGAGATTACTGAACACAGTACTCCCAGAGGCATACTTCTTGGTGGGTGACATCATCCGCAAAGCAAGGACGCCGATAGGGAATGCATGTGTTGTGAGGCATCTAAAAGCTTTACTGTGCCCCCAGGCAGCAGGAAACACACACACTTGGAAGGGCCGGGAGTTGAACACACACCTACCTACTCTAACACACTACAGCATTACAAATTTACAAAATGCGCTACAGAGATTACTGAACACAGTACTCCCATAGGCATACTTCTAGGTGGGTGACATCATCTGCAAAGGCAAAGATGCCGATAGGGAATGTATGTGTTGTGAGGCATCTAAAAGCTTTACTGTGTCCCCAGGCAGCTGGAAAAACACACAAACACACACACACACACACACACACACACACACACACACACACACACACACTTGGAAGGGCCGGGAGTTAAACACACACCTACCTACTCTAACACACTACAGCATTACGCATTTACAGAACGCGCTACCAAAATTACTGAACACAGCACTCCCAGAGGCATACTTCTAGGTGGGTGACATCATCCGCAAAGGCAAAGATGCCGATAGGGAATGTTTAGAGAGTGAGTGGTCTGAAAGCATATTACCGTCCCAAGGTAGACGTACACAAACACATCAGTGCTGTCAACGGGCCAACTAAATATCTATGGAGCACAACAACACTGAATAGATACGGGATGCGCCACAGACAGTACACCTTTTGAGAGATCAACAAGTGTGTTCAATGTAGGCATCCATCATGACATTGAAATTGGACATCTGGTGCTTGGATGACCACCATGGCTATACAAGATGTCAATGGCCATGCCCACACACTTAGTATCACACGTCTGTTTGGAATGTACTATGTGTCCATCTACACAATGGTGTACTGGGTATGCTCACACACTTAGCAGTTGCAAAGGGCCATCTTGCATGCACATGGAGTCTAATCACGGAGGGGCACAGTATGGAATGTACTGTGCGTCCATCTACACAATGGCGTACCGGGCATGCTCACACACTTAGCTGTTGCAAAGGGCCATCTTGCATGCACACGGAGTCTAATCATGGAGGGGCACAGTGTGGAATGTACTGTGTGTCCATCTCCACAACGGCGTGCTGGGCATGCTCACACACTTAGCTGTTGCAATGGACGATCTTGCATGCAGATGGAGTGTACATATAGAAGGGCACAGTAAGGTATAACTGCCCTCACGCACAGGGCGGTCACACATGCAGTGACCTGTACACACACAGCTGCCATCACAGCTGTCACAGGTGCAGGTCACACATGTACACACTGCAGTGTACACTGTAGCTGTCAAGTCAGCACCATGACATTGGTGCAGCCCTACACAGCCTTACGGTCCAACAACACCATGTGACACATGACCACTGGGCTGTACAGCGGAGTACACCAGCTATGCAGAGTACACACATACCAACAGGGATCCAGCAGGTGTTATGCATTGCAATGATACCAGTATACATGAACAGGTCGGCTCAAGACATACCATGGCCCTTACACAGCTGTGACACCTGACTGTTGCTGTACACCAATGAACACACATCTGGGTATGTCATACATGTGATTGTGTGGATGTGTGCATGGACTGCGCACACAACATATACATACATGGCCTTTGATGTACCTCGTGCATAACACTGGCCTAATCAATGCTACACACGCGAATTGAATGTGGGCCCATGTCTGTTGAATGCTCACACTACAGGAGGTAGCAGTGTTGACCGGGACACATACCCTTGTACTGGTTGCCTGTGACACCCGTGATATCATACCGCAGTCCATGTGTTATGTATGTCAACACACATGTCCAACAATAGCAATGCATACAAACATGGCAACAGGAGACACATGTGACATCTGTACTGTGCATGCAGCAAACATGCATGTGCAGTGGCTGTTGTCCGTAACATAGTTGCACCTACGTACAACATGCAGACACAATGCAGACCCATCATTGACATCTGTATACGGTGACATACAAACAGCATGTATGGAGGGATGTGTGTACATAACGTGGTGAACCACCTGTCTAGATGTATGTGTGCAGGGGGTGGCTCACAGTTGTGTCACACACCATCCTATCATGCCATGCATGTGCTAACTGTACGCTATGTCACTGTTACGTGACGGTGCTGACATAATGCATACACAGCGGTCAGGTGTTAACAACTATATGTCATATGGCACCTGTAACACCTACAACCTCTCGTGTGTATATAGCAGCACATTTGCCAGATATAGCATTGGTACACATAATGCAATCAATACCGCTGCATGTCCATCAAACGTGTCAACATATGGCTGGTGTATCATTCCCAACACTGCCATGTGTGTCCGAATGGGTGACCAGGGATGCCACATATCACGGGGAATATGTCCCAGTTGCTACACATCCCTGTACACCATTGTAGAGAACTGTGCATACGTCAGTGTGGGAAGCATGACGTTCACTGGTGAGGTGCATCACACACATCGGCAGTCCGTATACACATGTGTGGTCACCACAGTGTGTGTGTGTGTGTGTGTGTGTGTGTGTGTGTGTGTGTGTGTGTGTGTGTGTGTCTGTATGTATGTCTGGTGCTTGGTGTGAGTGTGTATGCTAATATATGGTGGGAAATTATCACTGGCCCCACGTGTTGACTAACCCGTAATGGTGATGCATTGCACAACCCTGTTGATGCCATAGGTCCCAGCCATACTGGCTACCAGTGCATGTCCCTTCTCTGTGACACATCGTGTGGGTGCATAGTACTGTGAGGGTGATGACCACAAAGGCAAGGGTCTCCAGCTGCACACTATGGGGTGTGCGTTATAGTGGTGTACACCCCGTGACTGCGGCCATGTTCATGTACTGTTACAGGGTCCTACTGCTGCACAGTGTGGCCTCCAGCTACCAAGTGACACCTCACATCATCATTGGCCAGACCACCGTGTACAACCCCTGCACCATGTCACCATACCTGTAATGTGTCCTGCTATGTATGTCACGTCTCTGTCCAGTGTAGCCTTTGGCACCAACCACATGCGTCAGGTGCAGTATATGTGCGGACTTCTGTGTCATGTTTGTGTGTCCAACAGTCAGGATGAAGGTACATGTAGCATGCTGATATTGCCAGACGTGCCTGTGTGTACTCCACAGTTACACGTCGGGGACTGCAAACACTGCTACCTGTAGGCACATGCAAGTACACCATAGGAGGGAACCAGCGTATCACAACCAACATGATGCTACAGATGTAACCAAGACACATACCATGAACACATCACAATGCATGCTGCACCTGCACTACATGGTGTGACTGGTGCATGTCGACAGTACACAACCTATGTCACATACACAGCTCAGTATTCGCACACAACCACTGCAACATACACATCCCTCACCATGCATACACAGGTATTACATACACCTCTCACTATGCTGTTCACCCTGTGCATCAGAATATTTGTGCATAACCCTGCACCGATGGTGTGGATGACAGGGATGCGGCACAGGCTTCATCATATGCACAGGGTGATATGTTTGCCAGGGGCATAGGCTGCACACAACCACTGCAACATACACATCCCTCACTATGCATACACAGGTATTACATACACCTCTCACTATGCTGTTCACCTTGTGCATCAGAATATTTGTGCATAACCCTGCACCAATGGTGTGGAAGACAGGGATGTGGCACAGGCTTCATCATATGCACAGGATGATATGTTTGCCAGGGGCATAGGCTGCACACAACCACTGCAACATACACATCCCTCACTATGCATACACAGGTATTACATACACCTCTCACTATGCTGTTCACCCTGTGCATCAGAATATTTGTGCATAACCCTGCACCGATGGTGTGGATGACAGGGATGCAGCACAGGTTTCATCATATGCACAGGGTGATATGTTTGCCAGGGGCATAGGCTGCACCAATGGATAACATCATGTGTGTGAGTGTAAGGGCCAGTGAGTTGACTGGACATGTCTGTGCAGAATGCATGTGGGTGTTGTGGAGCCCTACAGTTGTGTTTGTTGTGTGCGTGTATGTGTGTACACAGTTCTGCCATTTGTGATGCCTACACGGGGTATAATTGACAGCCCCAGATTGTACAGTGCAGGTTGTACAGCTCACTGTGTCCGTCCACGGCCACGTGACCTGTGCCTGCCTGGGGTTGCACTGGCACTACCAGGTGGAGGTACAGAGTGGCTACTGTCCAACGACACATGTCCACTGGAAACGTGTCCTTGCTGAGACCATCCAGGGCCACATCCACATGGCCTGATGTGTCCTTGTGTTGACTGCACAGTAGCAGCTAAAGCAGCTGCACTGCTACTGCTACCGGCACTATGGGAGCAGGCATGTGAGGTGGCATGCTCACGTCAACCTACTCCAAACGAAAAGCAACAGGACACTGCTGTGTTGATAAAATGTAGATAAAATTTAATCCAACATAGACAGATAAAACACCAGGTAAGCACTTTCGGGTTACACCCTTCATCAGACAAAGCTACATTCTTCAAACAACATTTTTAAAAGATGAGACAACCAATAGCATCTAGTGAAAAACCCACCTATTTTGGAGGGTGGGTTTAACTGGAATGACATCATTTAATCCTGGTATCCTGTGTGCCATAAACTCTATGATCCATCCTGATTCAGCCAAAGCTGTCTGATGTTTTTCATCACCCCCCCCCTATGGTTTGGTTTGATGTTAACAATGGCCCTAAATTTGAAGCTATGTGTAGGGTTGCCACTGATATGCCTGTATAAGGCATTACTTGGGTCACTATTCCTGATGCTACTCAAGTGCTGCAAGATTCTAACCTTAAACATATTATTGGTCATTCCAACATAAAAACAAGGACATTCAACACATTCAGCTAAGTACACTATGTTCATGGTCCTACATGTGGCCCTCCCTTTTAAATGAAACACCTTCTTAGTTACTGGATGTATAAATGTGGTTTCTTTATTAATATGACTACAGGCCTTACATATCCCACAGGGAAATGTCCCTGCAGTGAACTTCAAAGATCCAGCTTGACCACTCATCTTTTCCTTACACAATAGATCTTTAAGATTCCTATTTCTCCTATATCGGAATCTGGGACTATTGTCAACAATGTCCCTTAGTCCAATATCACTGGTTAAAATATTCCAATTGTTTTGTACAATCCTATTAATGTCTTTTATGTTGCTACCATATGTGAACATCAGTTTAGGACCCATTTTCACACATGCATTATTAACAATTGACGATTCCCCTCCATATGTTCTCTTTAACCAGGGCTTATATCTAGTCCGTCTTAATTTAACACTATCATCAATAACACAATGTACCAGTCTTTCATTGTAGCCTCTATCCTTAAAACATTTGTCTAGTTTATCCAACTCTTCAACAAATTGTGGCACAATCATGGTAGTATGCATGCATCCCCGCGATACACCATGTGGCCCAGAACAGGATAACAGTACACATGGCTGGCGTGACCTTGACATGTAATTTGCTGACATGTGCATTAACATGCATACATGTTTGACACAATGGTGTCCTGAAACATGTACAGCATCATAATGGGCTTCACATTGCAGTGTTGTGTGTATGCCCTACAGATAGAATGCATGTTTAGCAAATGTGCATGAGCACAGGAGGGTAGTGTGAGCCGTCTACATTGCTATACAGTGTGAAGTACAGACAGTGTGCCATTGCATGAAAACATGAGGCATGTATGTTGCTGTAGAATGCATAATATGTACACATTGCATAGCCATAACTGCAACACAGTCATGATGTTCGACAGATCGTATATGATAGAATTCAGTGACACCTCCAGTAGCTGTGCACAGGCTTTTAGGTTGTCCACTGTACCACATCATCTGTATAATCGGTCAACTAAGGCTATAATTGGACCATGTGTGGACAATGTGCAACAGGGTGTATACACATCCCATGTACTGTGTGGCTACATGTCTCTGGCCATCCCTCATGGCCATGTGTGCACATGTGGTGGCCAATTGTGTGTGATGGGCATCTTCTCCACATGTCTGTGTGGTCCCATATGACATACACCCATACATGTCAGATATGTCACATTCCACAGGTCTATGCAGACAACGGGTTGTATGTTTGGTATGTAGGGTATAGGTCATGTGATAGTGTGACAATATTGCAGACAGAACACTACATGTCTGGGACATGTCAGGTGGCACATCACAATGTGTGCACCCGATGCAGGGGCATATGACACAATGGTGACACTTGTGGGCTGCCCATATCACAGCTCACTGTGTGGTACTGTGTGCATACCACACATGTTGATCCAATGCATATTACATATGTCTCCATTGTAGAACACCTCCACCGTTGTATGCACAGCTGACCACACATGTCGCAATGACAAGTACTGTGGTTTCAAGTCTGTGTATCATTACGTGTGAATATATTGCACATGTGTGGCGTGTGTGAATGCATGGCGGTGCGACCTGCATTTCGTGACTGGAACAAACATCAGGTGTGCAAGTGTTAACTGGCCACATGGCAAATAGATCTACACTGTAACATGCCTGATACTGATGACAGTCTCACCTGCAATGGATCCATGTCTGTGCAGCACGCCAGAGGTACCTGTATAGGGGTGACACACCAGTATGAACATTATCCATGACTGTATGACAGCCACAGGTTGCACTGTGCATGTGCACACATTCACCTGTGTAATAGCATATAGTATGCACATGTGTGCATACACAACATAGCATACTGTAGTATGCAGCATGTGTGTCCACATACCTGGCATATGTTGTTACTTTACATTATGTACAGTGACACATGCAACTACATGGGATATAATAGCCATATGTGCATTACTGACTTACCAGGCAACTCCAGACTCATTGGTTGGGAAACACCCACCTCCACGATGGCAGCTAGTGTTTCTGGATGCTGTTCCCTGGGTGTCCCCAGACTGGCCAGTAGCTCCTCGGTGTGTGTGAGTGGGGAATGGGTTGGTGGCCCATCACCTGTTCCACCTTGCTCCTTGGCGATTGCAGTGGCACGCTGTTTTGCATGTCATATCAGGTCCGTGCAGTGTCTGCGCATCTGCTGGTAGGTGCGGTTATGGCCACCCACATCGTGCACCCTCCTGCGTAGATCCTGCCACAGGTCATCCCGCTGCTGGGCATGCTGTGGCACATGGCTGAACAACAAGTCATAGATGTCATGGAGCTGTGGGATGAGGACATCATCCTCCTGGCGGGTGTATGCTGGGAGGAATGTACGGGGCATTATCTGTAAAACATAATGATGGTGACAGGTCACAGTGTCAGAGATGTACAGAGATACTGCTGCACATACATTTCTATGACATCTACTGCATCTGCACAGTTATCTTTGCAAAGCACCATGACACTGACACGACTGACGTGTTTGTGTCACACATGTCACACCCATTATGCATTGGATATCATCACCATATATGTGTGTCACCTCATTACGGTGTTCATACTCCATGTAAATGCTGTCTTGCTGTGGGCATGTCTATTTGTCTGCACTTGTGTTCTTACCTATCTGCACATGCCTCGATGTGTCCATGGTACTACTGTTGACCTGGATGCTGTGTATATGTCACATATCAACACCGACACAGCCGGAATGGACTTGAGCAGTGACAATGCACACATACGCATGGACACCTTTACATGCATGTGTTTTGCCATATACATCTACACAGCACTGTACAACTGTTCAACATCCTGACACGGATCGCCTGTATTACACATGTGATAGACATGGGACAATAGATAGTCAGACGACATTCGCAGGGATGGTCATCAACCATAACATGTGCGGGCATGGTTTCCACGCTGTTACAGATGGCCATTGTGCCACCGCAAGCTGCATCAGTGCCACATTACTGATCCAGTCAGTTGATAGTACATCTACCATGCGGCCATCACACCATGTATGACTGGGATGACATCTCCAGCTTTAATGGACAGGGTTGCGTGGTATGGCGGGAGTATGTCACATATATGGCACAGGGATCTGTCCAGCCTGTGGCGATCCTAGTATAAGGACAGTGGCTGTCCATGACATATGTCATATAGATCAGGATATGGACATGTAGCATGTCCATCATCATGGTGTAGCAAATGTCCTTCTGCAAGGTAGACGGCATGCTGCATAGTGGAGGTGTGGATTGTGAAGGCTGTTATCGCACATCCATGCATAGCCATTACCCCTTACAGGTGGTATGTGATCCAATATTGATCACCACAGTGCTGTATATGCCTGGCCACTGATCTCCGTGCTCATGGATGGCACCCTGACATGACATGGGTACCTCAGATGACTACCTAAGGGGCCTGGAGACATCACCATGTCAGGGGTGCACTGCACAGCACCATCCCTTACACAGTGTCCATAATGTTGACCACAGCCTAGGTAGCAGTTTATGGGTACAGGGATGTTCACCTAGTGGTGACATTGCTGGTATCATCCATCAGACTGTGCACATATGTCACACACCTCACACACACAGCCCATTCTGTATGTTGTTCACAACACTGACACAGCTAAACTGATAGGTCATGGCCATTCACAGCCTTATATACACAGATGCCTAACATTTGTGTGTGTGGTATGGGCTACAATGAGGGTGGGGTACAACACATTAACCCTGTTCTAGTGTATCTGGCACAGATGTGCTGTGCACATGTCACTTTTGCACTTTTTGTAGTTGTGGGTCTGTCAACAGGCCACTGGTGGAACACACCTGTGACATGCAAAGGTATTTGTAATCAAATATCCGTGCTATCTTGTACTTCTGTACTGCTAACATCTACAGTACTAATGGTTCATGGACATGCACACCATACTCAGCAGGGTTATAGTGCGGTGCCACCCTAAATGACTGTCATCACCACTTGTGGGTTGATATTATCCAACACCCTATCTGTATTGTATGGTCATGCTAGGCACTTGTTCAGAACATGTGAGCATGTCATGAGCTAATGATTACTATAGCACCCATTCCACACCATTTCCCACAGGTACACTGGCTGTCCTACACTTCCCAGCTTGCTTAAGGTATGACAGCTGTTGTACACTAACGCTTACATATCCTGTGGGACATGGTTGTATATGCAGGCATGTCCAACTGTCACGTACCAGTGCTACTGCCTGTCTATATGAGGGATATGTCGTACATGTGGCAATAGCGCAATTGTCTCGTGTACACATTCAATGCTCACTTCCCAACATATGGCACTACAGCCTGTGGGGGATGCACGTCTGCAGCCGTGCTGGACCCATAACTCTCAGGTGTACCTCATTACGGGGAACGTACCTCATTTCAGGTTCTAAAAGGAGCATGTTCCTCAAGGTTCCACATTGGAAGGGTCTGTCACACATTCATTGTTGTACATAGTTTACCTGCTAGCCATGGCTAGATAGATGAGAATCATAGTAATTCATTGGAATATCTGTTTTATATGTAAGACCAGCCTATTTTAGCCATCATATGCCCTTCCTAGTTGACGCTGTTAGTAAACCAGTTGTAAATGTTCCACGTTTCGCCCATTTGTCACACTGTATGAGGGCTAATGTTCCTCATTTTGGGGACAGGAGGCTGACAGCTATGGCTGGGGGTAATGCTGTCGCCAACCCTGACTTCACCTGACAGTCATTTGGGGATCTGTAACATTCGCAACACACCCCACCCATCACATAGTCTCACATAATCTGCACCACTGGCCACACCTACGAGGACAACCTGTGCAGTACATCTCCATACTCATTGTAGGCACCAGAGGTAGCCCCCATCATGGAAGACAACATCACCAGCTTATAGCCCACAGACTCATGTGTGCCCACCACATACAGCCAATAGTGTGTTATAACATTCACAACACACCAGTCATAGCTGATTCTGAAGGGTGTCACATTGCAGTTCCACACAGCAGGCTACACAAGGCATTAGTCACTTACATCTTGCTGTCGGGTAACTGCGTCTGCAACATAACCTATGCACCCATGCCACACCTCACCAGGTACGATATGTCTGTCATTCTCCATGTTAGTGTGACTGCCCTGTGATGCCACTTCACAGACTACGTGTGCAGAAACATGCAATAGCTCACCAGTTTTATAGCCCTGAGGGTGTGGGCCTTGCCCTGGGGAGCATATTGCATTCATCCAGACACGATACCACTGTACAATGACCGACTGTGTCACTTCAAAAGTTGCCTATGCTCCTATTGTCATTCCACAGGCATGTGGTATCTGTCCGCTATGACTGTCGTGGTCAAACACAATGCTGTGGCACAGATGACTTGCACCTGTCGGCCCTGGGAGTACAGCTCACATGCTAGGCTCTTGCAGCTGCTATACTGCCTGTCCTGCACAGTTTCCAATAACTGTTACCGGCAGGGCGGTAACTGGCATGCGCGACATGGGGTCATGTGACACATTGCTTGCATCTTCTCCTGTTTCACACGCAGGCAAGGCACACCTTATAATGCACCTCTCCAACATCTTTGCAGTGACTGGGACCTGCCTGTAGGCTCTGCAGAGCACACCTGCAATGACAGGACATAGACGGACCATACCTTCCAGTCACATACCTGGACCGGCACACCCACAGCTGAGGGGTTCACATATCCCACTATGTTTTGCACACATCCTGGCAAGTTGCTTAGCACAATGCATCAGAGGTGCTCCACGTGCAACTAACTGTGTCCGGGACCACTATACACATTGTAACAAGTGACAGAGTCAACATCATACCCCACGGGTAACATACCTTCTATGGTGGTATAGTGGACAGTGGGCCTCAGCTACTACTGATGTGTGACTGACACTACCCCACACTTCAATGGGATAGCCACTCATGTACCGACACATCCATGAGTCATACCCTCTACTCTGGTGGATCAACACATACACACCACCTCCAAGACCTACATTACCCTTGGCATGAACACTACCACCATGTGACTGGTGTTACACACCTGGGGTTATCCTCTCTTTGGTGGATTCCGAACATATGCTAATCTACCTTGTTAGCCATATCCTGGAAACACACCCATCACAGCATACACAGTACATGTGTACTACTACACCTACTACAGACGTCTGCTGACAGCGGTTGTTAACATCATGACACCCGTGCAGATGGACAATGCACATACAAATGCTGACACATACCCCAGTGCACATAATTAGCATGTACACAACTGCATGGATCATGCTATTCCACACAGAGCCATGATGGTACACACCAGATAACAGATGCCACTCTGGTGGTCATGTTCCACGGACATATGATGTACAACAACAGGTGTAGCCTGCTGCACAGTGGTGTACATTCCCATGTGTGGGGTGGCTCACTGATCAGACATGGTGGGGCCACAGGGTCCCTCATCACATACTCCAAGACTAGCTATGTAAACATAACTGACACACATTCCGGGGTGTACCACCAGGCATTATGGTGATATGTCAGTATTCGATGGCAACACCCACATCTGCTGTCACATACAACAGTCACTCAGGAACATTGCAGACCCAGGTATTGTTGGCAACATGCTGGAGGATGGATTCAATGCTGACAGTACCCCCTCTCACTCACTACAGGGCCGCAATCCATACATGAACAATGTGGTGTCCCTGTGGTCACACCTACACAGTACTGACCTACACTCTATGTGTCCTGGGACACTGGCCCCGTGTCACCTTCCAACGTCCCAGGCTGTGATGTCCACCAACCTCTGAATTACTTGTTTCCCCAGTAGGCCACCATATTCAGTAATAACCTTGTTTCAGACATTGTAGACCCTGAATGGCACACAGCAGCATTTATCACACTACACACAGGTGGCACCACATTGCACGAGTGGGACTATAGTCCTACACACCTGACTGGACTGTTCTGCATGGCTATGGGGCACCATCGTCAAGGACGTCATTCTCAGAGATATTGTTGGTCTCCCATCCTCTGCTGCCACCTGGGTTGGGCTTGTTAAGGCCAGAGCATGGCCCCTACACATGGTGGACTCCTTTCATACAGTTACCAGGGCAGTTGCTGATGGTAAGGGAGTCCACACATCCTACATTGTCCTCTCATTGCCTTTCAGCACCATTCCCCATTCTGGTATTGACAACATACACATCCACCTGCACATTGTACCCTGTGTTTCAGGATGGTATGCTATGTGGCTCATGGACAGGACACACAGTGAGGCCAGCATACCATGGTACCTACTACATGTCAGGTATTTTGGCATACCACAGTCCTCAGTCATAGGGCCCTTCATGTTAAGTATATGCTTCCCTGCGGAACAGGCTGGCACAGGGGACTTTCCCTGTCTAGCTTTAGAACCCCTACATACAAAGTGCCATGATTGCTCCACCAGCTGATACTGACTCCAACCATATGGGTGTCGCTATGACAGATACATAATATGACTATCATGGCATCAAGCTGCATGACACAAGGTGCATGCACATCACCTTTGCATTACACCATTCTCCCACTGACTATCACATGGATGGTAGTCCTCTACATACATATCACATTGTACATGTTTGCAGTACACACATATGTCGCACCCACTCCTGTGGTTACCGTATTGCCACTGTGGCATGGATATCCTCTTACATGGCCACACCTATCTGTACTGGGTGTGTAACTGGTACATAGGCACCCATTGTACCTCTGAACTCAAGACATCTACACACATTCAAGGGTACACCACCCCATTTAGGGTGTACCTTACACAACAGCTGCAGCTTTACATGCCACAACATTAACACACCATGACGTTTACTGAGCTCCAACAGTTTCAATATGTGGCTGCACTACGGACACCACATCTGTAAACATTTGCATGCTACATATTCAGGGGTGACCTCTGCTGATCAGACAGGGCCCATGTCCACAACATTATTGATGGATATACTCCTCATACGCAACATAAGCAGAGGCCACTGTGAGCAACATGCTCATGGATATGTGCACACACGCCACAATGAGTGGGATGTGCTTCTGGGTTACATTCCCAAACAGGACACTCACCATGCTGTGGAACATAAGTCCTCTGTACATCACGCAGGGACACTCAGTAGCACTGTTCATGTGATACCTCCCTTGGTGGTTGGGAGACACATGTAGGCCTGGGATCACTGCAGTGACTGTATTGTGCAGTGGTGCAGGTGACACCTGGCTCTGCTCTTCACAGGACACTACCCTGGAGAGGTGCCACTAGGTGAACACTGTAGTTGTGCTTACACATGGACTTGACAGACTGCATAGTACCCCACTATGCACCTGTGCAGCTATTACATGTCCTTTGTGCATGGTTACTTGGTAGCCCTTCCATTTAGATTAGCTATCATACTATTACTATGTCCCATACCTACAGGCCATATGTATCCTGTTATTGTACGTACCAATAGACGATACCTGTGGTATGCATGATATGCCTGTTATGCTGTGTAGAATATCTGTCATATCTACCTATAATACTATACATTACACATATTTCACATAGTATCCCATAATGCAAAGCATACTTGCTCAGCGGTACCACCTTACATATGTCATTAACGTTATTTACCCATACACATGCGTGCTGTGATAGTATATCAACATATACTATCCCCTGCTATGGCACGTCCTTGTTGGACATACCCTACCACTGACAGTGGGTTGTATGGCATTGTTCTGTTTAATGGCCTCATGTAGCTTCCCTTCTGGTGTCTGTGCTGTGTACCTTGTGTCCCACTGCTGGACACACAGATTCTACAAGCGTTAGTATGCTCAGCAAGACATCACTACATCAATACCTTTCCCCACTTTATGCATTGCGGACACGTTTAATTAATGCAAACCAGGCTGTACATACAGTAATACTAATTAATACAGATCATGCTATACATAACCTTACATATCGGGCGTTCTACATACCTTGTTGTCGTTACGGCATTTCGTTTCTATCTCTCTTACAGTGTTTCAACTGTTTTTCGGTATGAGCATACGGCTTGAATGTCTGGCAAGTAATCCTTATATACGTCGATACCTGAAACGTGGATTCTTCCCGCCAATTGGTGTTCCTGAGTGACTAATTACTTGCATATCAGCTGTGCAGCTACTCCATTCACCAATTATGCGGCGACAGTGGGGTATAATTGGATTCTCCACTTGGGCGTTACCTATTTGCCCTACCTTCAGGGAGACGGTCTGTATTATGTTTTGTTATGAGTAACTGCAACTGCTATGCATGGAGACAAGTATAGTTTGGATTCATGTCCCCCGTGGATTGTGTGTGACAGGTAGAGTATTTGGTTCAACATGTGGGTGTACCTGTCATCCCAACATCTGTTAACGGAGTATTGCAATCAATACCTGTAACATGGCTGTTTGTTCCATTATATAACGCCTGCAATTATGCATGTCGCCTTTAATTGTGTCTCTCACATGGTATGTTGGGGTTCTGCAGATGTAATTGACTGACTGGATGTTTGTGCTGCTATTACTGTTTGTATTGCTTTAGTTTCTAGTGTGGGGGTTGTCGGTGGTTGTACGTAACATATACGGTTTGTGGGCCTTACATTTCTACATAATCCGTATATATGTGTGTAGGCTCCGTCCCTGATTAGAGAGCTAACAGTTAGTAGACTTATGTTATGGGATTGTACGTTGGGCCATTGTTAATTGGTTTCTATATCGTCTGCAGGTGAGCTTGCTACTTGTATACCTCCGTAATTGCAGTGATATATCAGGGATATGTGTAGGTGACAGCTATCCCTTGTATTTCTGTCCCAGATATTTGCAGTCATTGTGGTTGTGTTGTTAAAAGAGCCTGTTTGCCATGGGTTGCCACCTTATCATATGGTCATTGTTGGACACTTGCGGGACACAAAGCAGTGTTTACAGGCCAACACGTAGCCACGGTCAGTACACAGGTAGCACATACTTTTATCCTCACTACATACCTATTGTTGTGACTTTGGATACTTATCATATTGCATGTAACATTTAAGTTTCTTACATACAGGCATAACTATTAAATACGACTGTTACATTTTATATGGGACATATTTATGTCCTACCATCTCAGACATTTGCCCTTTGTACTGTTTTATGTCAGGATACACCTGCCCAGGATGGGGATGTCCCTCCTACTGTGGTACAGGTAGTAACCGTATGCCTACGGCTAGCTATACCCACACCTACCATACTGGTCTGCCTCTGACTTGGCACCAACATACACATGTTGCGGACACACACACACATTTCAGTCACACAGAAATGCATACGGCACCCTCAACGCACACTTACACAGACTACGGCACTCACAGACACAGTTGAACACAGTATCTACGTGGACTGCGACACCGTCAGCGGTGACTAACCGTCCCTTCATATCATCATACTATTACTCGCGGATGTACTGTTCCGGTACTGTGTTCTATCTGTCTTTCAGCCTCGTGGTTACACATGTCGGTATGTTACACATTACATGGTTGGTGGTATCCTATTTATTTGTACCTCCAAGATGTTATGAATGTCGTTGAACTATCTATCATATTTTCAGATATCGTTGAATCCATCTATATCACCATATATCCCTCTATTGCCCTTTCTATCTGTATTATATATATGCATATGTGTACATATATATATATATATATATATATATATATATATATATATATATATATATATATATATCTGGCGGGGAACGTGACAGGCACACAGCACCACCATATGCTGTAAGACTCATGTACTGTTCAGGTGTTGGCATTCCGTGTGGCACTGGCTGTTGTGTTTACAATGTTTGAGGGCTGCCTATGTAGGAGTCACACATTGGGCCATCTATACATTACAATTTACAGGTGGTCATGTTTGTGTGCCATCCATTTTACTGTGTGTGCAGGTGGAGAGGTGTCAGTCCATAGGGGCCTACACGGTCAGTGTATGTGCTATACATTCCCTCTTTGCCAAGGTGTCGGCATATTGGGCATGCCCCCGTCTGCCTACTGGGGCTGGTACAGTGTGTTCGTGGTCTGAATCCCTCTGTGCCTGTACGGGCCTTGGCAATTGCGGTGGGCTATGAGGGCCTTCACCATTTTGTCCCTGCTGCAGCTGCTTCCGCAGGATCATATTATGTAGCATGCCACATACTATGACGATGTGGGCCCATGTGCCTGGAGAGTACTGCAAGGCTCCTTCAGATGTATCCAAGCACCGGAACCGTGATTTCAGCATCCCAAACACATGCTCTATGATGATTCTGGTTTGTGCGTGTGCCTCATTATGGCGTTCTTGCATGGGTGCGTGTGCATTTCTGATGGGAGTCATCATCCATGGCTCCAGTGCATAGCCAGCATCCCCTATGAGATGACCTGACAAATACCTGATACAGCTGTGAGGCATGCCAGATATGGGAGTCATGGTAGCTTCCAGGGCTGCCAGCACACACACATCCATCATAATGCCCTGGGCATTGCACACGACCTGGCAGTTGATGGAGTGGAATCCCTTGCGGTTTATGTAGTGCATACCCTGCTTACCAGGTGGTGACTTGATTTGTATGTGTGTGCAGTCTATCGCATTCAGTACCTCCGGGTATTGTGCCACACGGTGGAAGTGACGCATATTGCTGGCCAACTCCTCCGGAGTTCTGGGGAAGTATATCTGCTCATTAGCATGTGGTAACATGGCATCCAGGAACTGGTGTAGTACCCTGGATGCTGATGCCTGTGAGATACCCATTATATCTCCAGTTGGCCTTTGAAAGGTACCTGTGGCCAGTATTCACAGGCTTACACATACCTTCGTGTTCACTGGTATGGGTTCCCCTCTGTTGTTTCTGGTTCTCAGGCGTGGCCGGCACAGCTCCACTATTTGCTGTAAGATGTCCCTGTCCACCCTGTAATGCTCTACTATCTCCAGGTCATGTAGCCCCTGGTAGGTAACCCTTGGTCTGAACACTCTCCTTCTCCTCCGAGGCCTGCGGTGGTTGTCGGCATCATCCTCCACAACACCGTCAGTCTCTAACACATGCTGATGAATCACAGCTATGGCAGCTCCCAACATGTACATTTTAAAAGTTCCCCGTGTGTTTACACCTATGGTGCAGTGTTTGGGAATACACAGGTGTGTGTTGGGTGCTTACACACTTTATACTATTGTGCTGTAAACACTGATGATGTCATAGGGTGTGTATGTATGTTCGTAGCTACAGGTTATGTTATGTGTTTTACTGCCGGAACTACTATAGTGGTGCCTTTGATGTTGAATTACATTTGCCTGCTGTGGATTACCTCTTGACCTTCCTTTCACATTTCTGCGCGTTGCACCTACCATTTTCTGGCGTGCATCCTGCAGCCTACTTTCATTTGTGCTTTCCTGGACCTGGCGTATCTTGCGTTATGTGTGCTACTGCCAGTCTGCTCTTGGTTTGCTTTGCTCTGCTGTGTCAGGTCTCCTATCTTTGCAATCCAATACCTCCACTCCTTTCTTTGCATTCACATGCCTCCCCTATCCTGTTTTGCAGGTTTCTGCAAGCGGACTTGTCAGCTGCCGCAGATTGGCCTTCGTGGGGTGATTGGTGTTGATTGCTCATTAGTACTCCAATTACCCTACTTTTTTACATTTCCTTTTCTTCCCCTGAACTTCCTGTTTCTGCAATTGTTTGCGGTGCATGCGTCCGATTACTGGGTTTTGGGCATGTTTTCATCCTCGTACACATGCGCTTTTGGCCACCATGTGTGCTCTCAGCTAAACGATTCCTCCCCACCCCTATCCTGCAGCTTTGCTTAGCAATGGACAGGCCAGATTTGCAATGCTCCAATGTGCTTAGTGCTACAGTGGCACACCCCTCTGCTGATGTCATGTATCTCCTCTGAGCCACTCCTCGGTGTTATATCGCTGCACCATATGGTACAACCTTCCTCCGGCGGGACATTTGCGATTCAGTATTATCTGCCTCATTTGCATGGCATTGACTACTAATTCATAGTTACTGTGCCAAACACTATCGCAAGCCCTTAGCAACCCTTGCACCTTGGTTGTGGTGTTCCATGCCTACCATTGTGTGTTATGCTGTAAACCTGATTTCTATTACGTTGCGATTTTATGACATTTTTATATTATTTCTTTATGTTACAGCTTCCGCACACGTGCCCTGCGGTTCTGCTGTGCGTTACTGTGGACATGACATTAAATGTTGTTATTTACGTGTTGTGCATCTTTTCTTATGCCATTAGCTGTGTATTTCGCCATTGGCATATGTTCACGTTGTGATACCTGGGTCTGGCCCTCTTCCATAGCTCCGATGTTATGTTTGGGAAAATGTAAACTGTGTTTTTTGGTTTACATTTCCGTGGGCTTACGCTATGCCTGCACCACTTCATGAATCGCTATATGCCTTCATTTGCATGGTGCAACACTGCACATGGGGTGATTTGCATACCTACGCCGGGGGCTGCACAGATCTGGCATACGCCGGTAGTGCACATAGAATTAGATTGTACCTGAATCGCTCGGCGGCCATATTCGGCGTTATAACACCTACGCTATGCGTGCGCCTGGCGCAAGCTTCATGAATCCCGGGGGAGATGTTTTTGTTATACCAGCAAGGAAACATAACTGACTGAAAATGGCACAGGGAAAAATATCTTGATTTCCATATTTTCTAAATACAAACAATAGCTTGATTTAATGTATACTAAAATGAAGAATTTAAAGAGCTGAAGATAAAATATACCTCTCAATTATTCTGGCATTGTTCTTTTTAGCCCACTAGTTGTCATTGCACATTACATAATGAGAAGACCACTTCAGTTAATAATGACATTAAATGAAAAAGAAATATGGCCTGAATTGTTACTGATATTATTATTTAACTCAAGCTCACTTAAGAAACAGTCACATACTAAAAAAAGTTGTTTTTGCCTGTACTATACTCTTTATGAAAAATAGATAATTTTATTTGGATACTATGAGCACTACTTGCATATGCTAAGTTACCTTTTGTGAAAAAAATGCGCTTCTGTTAAATGCATGATGATAAAAAAATGTTTTGTCTGAGAAATGTAAATTAAGCAGACATACGGAGCAGCTAGCTAGTACTTACCTATGAATTTTTATGAAACAGCTGCTTTAACATGAAATCATGTGTATTAGCTAGAAAATTTGTTGTGCTGTAGATTGTTTAACATTTTTCTACTCAGTATATATATATATATATATATATATATATATATATATATATATATATATATTTTTTTTTATCTTTAGAAAGAAATCTTAAATATCACGTCCATGGTCTTTACTATATCAGAATATCCAAAAATGATGACAAAGACAATACATCTGCCTAAACCCAATTATCTATTCAGTGATATTGAATGTCCTGGCAAACTATATACTGTCAGTGATGTTTATCATGGATCTGAGATGAAAAGAACTTCTTGCAAACTAGTAAGCTTTCTGTGTTGTGTTAGACTTGAAATATCTGTAAAGATGGAACAATCAGTGTTTAGATATGCCTTAGATCATTCATGAAGTATCAGTGTTGTACAAAGTAGCAATACTTAAGACTGTGGTGCAACACCCATAACCAAAGTGGTTTAGGCTGATGAAGCAATGAGTATATGTGAATCTCTGATATTTAAACATTTAAACAGTAACACTGGACATATCATGTTAAACAGTATGATAACCTCACTAAAGACTAACTTATGCATGACAAAGCCAAGAATTAAGGTCCCGCAGAAGTGATGTTATTATAGCAAAAATATATTCATAGATCATGGCTTGTACCAAGTTCTTCCCAGAGTGATGGCACTGACTTATAAGGAGAAGTTAGTGTAGTAAATTTAAGTCACCATGAATAAATCCTTTTATCACTATTTAGTCCCTAGGTATCTGCTATTGCCATTCTGCAAGATGTTTTACAATCTTCACTCATTTTCACCTAGATGTAGTAATTTAGTTCTATTCTGAATAAAGCCATCATTGTAGAGTATAGGGGCACACACATGAGAGTTACCAGTCTCTGCCTACTGTAAATGCCTCTTCTGTCCTCAACTAATTAAAGCTTTTACTGTTGTATTAAAGTGCAGACCCCTAGTCATCACACCAATTTAGACCTGTGGTATTTGTGATCCAACCAGTGAGACAGCAGTCACTCAGAATTAGTAGCTATAGAAAGCACCAAGGGCCATTTCATAACAGATATTTAACGTATGTAGTATTTGCATTTTAAAACATCCATTGTGTAGAGTCAGCAAAATAGATGCTAAAAGATGCAAGTCGGTGAGAGATAATGAACATAATTTTTGATGAATGAAGAAATGAAAAAATGACTATGTACAGTATGTCCATTTGAATGCATACATGAATCCTTTTTTAAAAGAAAATATTTTGTTCACAGATGTACACAGACAACCCTCTCCTCCTCCCAACAAATTCCAACACATGTGAGAGATGCAACCATATAGCCAAACTGGAGGCTAAGCTCTCTCAACTCAGTACTGGCGTAACCAGTCAGGAGAAGGAAATCACACTCACTACAATTCCAGTCTCACATAGACCTACCACAACAGCAAACCAAACACATAAACACACAAAAACATACTCGGAGGCTCTAAATAAAAATCTCCCTAAGCAGCAGAGAGCTCCAAAGCAGACACCCAAGCAACCGCTACCCCAAAACAAAACACGTGCAACACATAGCTCACAAAGCCAGTGTGCCAAACAGTCACAGCCCTTAAGGCTAAACAACACACCTGATACACTTGTAATAGGTGACTCTATCGTCAGGCACACTGACATCCCGCTCACCAGGGAGAACAAGGAGAAGGTCAGGGTGAGCTGCCTGTTGGGCGCTAGTATCCGCCACATAACTCAAGCACTCAGGTCACTCCAAGGCGAGTACAAATATGACTCAGTCATTGTCCATGCTGGTGTGAATGACCTGAGAGGTACCTCCCTGGGCTACATGAAAAGAGACATAGAGGAGCTCTCTGAGCTTGTAGCCCAGGCCGGTATGACCCTGACCTTGAGTAGCATCTTACCCTCACCAAGAATGATGCCACAATATGAAGACAAGATGATCAATTTCAACAATTGGCTTAAGTATTGGTGTCATTCAAAGGGGATCCAATGCCTGTCAGCCTGGGATGACATGCTCGACAAGCCACGATTCTTCGCTAGGGATGGCTTGAACTTGTCACCCCTGGGCTTTCGGATATTGGCGAAGGCTCTTGCTACCCCCATAGTGCCTTTTTTAGGCAAGGCTCAAAAGACAAACCCACCTCCATAGGTATCACAAGGGATAAGAAACTAAGAGTAATGCTACTCAATGCCAGAAGCCTAAACCTCAAGATGCATGCACTCGAAACTCTCCTTAGCATGGAGAACATCGATATCTGTGCAGTAACAGAAACCTGGTTCAAGGCTCCTGAGAGCACCCCAGCACTACCAGGTTATACCTCATACCATGCTTTTTGGCCCCAAAACTTGGGCCTAACCACAGAAGGAGGGGGAGTATCAATATTCATCAAAGATACCCACACCTCCAGGTTGGTGGCACAGCATGAAGCATCAGAGACTATCCATGTGCAAATAATATTGGGTAAAACTGCCTTCCAGTTTATAGCCTGCTACAGACCACCCTCCCAAACCCAGGAACCCCACTTGGCCTTCCTGAGAACACTGGAAAATATGAAGGTCTCTCTAAACACCATTATATTGGGCAACTTCAACTACCCAAACATAGATTGGGAGCATTACTCTAGCTCCAACACCCTAGCCCAAAGGTTCCTAGAATTTATAAACTCAAATGCTATGGAACAACTTGTTACCACCCCCACAAGAGGGGAAAACATACTGGACCTGATCATCACCAACATGGGGACTCTATGCTCCAGACCAGAAGTGTATCCCTCACTGGTAAGATCAGACCATAAACTAATCTCACTGGATATTCACATCCCGACCCCACCCCTGCCCAGAAAACCACAGTGAAAAATTTCTCTAAAGCAAATTTCACACTCCTCAAAACCGAGGTGGAATCCTTCAAAGCCCCCAGGACTGTGGAAAATATGGCCCAGACCACAGAATCCTTTATAAACGCATTCTATGAACACCTTCAGGAATGCATGGATCATGCAATCCCAAATAAAACCAAGACCCAATCCTCCAAAGGCAGACGTCCTGTCTGGTGTACCCCAGCCATAAACAAACTATACAATAGAAGGAGGAAGCTACTACATGATAGAGCAAAATCCTGAAAAGGGAAGAGATCTCTGATCAGTATTAGCAAAAAACTACGGGTACTCATAAAATCGTCTAAGGCCAGCTTCGAGAGAAAAATTGCACAGGACACTAAGGATAATCTCAAGGCTTTCTTTAGTTATGTTAGAAACCTGGGTGGGAACTCCCAGATATGCTCAGAATTAATCCAAAATGACAACAAATACACCGAACCCACAGACATTGCCAACATCCTAGTTGACAGGTTCAGGGCAAACTTCTCTACACCCCCCACCAAAAGGGCAAATATCTATCCCAGCCAGAGTGCTGTCCCCCTGACATCTGAGATGCTCAGGTAAGAGCCGCCCTCTCCAAAGCAAAAAACACAGCATCAATGGGACCAGGCGGTGTCCCGGGCTGCTTCCTACATGAACTCCAAGAAGAGCTAAACCCAACCATAAAACTACTGTTCAATCTAAGTCTTACTACAGGATATTTACCCAAAGAGTGACATACAGCAACAGTGGTCCCTCTCCACAAAGGTGGTGCCTCAACGGATCCTGGAAACTATTGCCCCATAAGCTTGACTAGCTTGGTCTGCAAAGCTATGGAAATAATCATCATGGACCTCATAAATAAAGATATAGGGGACCTACAGACACTGGATCCTACCCAGTTCAGCTTTGTTAAGGGCAGATCCTACCTCTTAAACCTGGTTGATTTCTTTGAAATAGTCACCAAGGCCATTGATGAGGGGAAGGTGGTCCACACAGCCTACCTAGACCTTGCAAAAGCCTTTGATACAATACCCCACTCGGGCATTATAGATAAGCTCACCAGCTTAAATATAAACCCCTATGTCACTAGACGGGTTGCAAACTTGCTCAAGGACAGAAGCCACATGGTTAGAATTGCTGGAGCCATGTCAGACTCCAAACCAGTTACAAGTGGCATCCCACAAGGCTCAGTCCTGGGACCTCTCTTGTTCGGTATATATTTCTTGGAGGTACAGGCCAACACGGAAGGACTGTGGCTGACCAAGTTCGCAGATGACTGCAAACTGGGTGCCATAATCGACTCTCCAGCCAACACAAGCATCCTCTAAAAGGGCCTCATAGAAACAGACAACTGGTGCCAGAGCCATGGCCTCAAGCTAAATGCCAAAAAGTGTATAGTCATCCCCTTTGGCAAAAACAAAGTGCCCACAAATTACCACATGGGTGGTAATCCATTAAGTACAAAAGAAGTAATTAGGGACCTGGGGACCCAAGTTGATAGCAATCTCTCATTTGACAACCATGTGGCCAAACTGGTTAGAAAAACATTTTATATAGCCCACCTTATCACGAAGGGATTCGCATCTAGATCAGGGGAGGTCATCATGCCTCTTTACTCATCCCTCATCAGGCCCATAATAGAGTACAATGCCCCTTTTGGAATGTACCTTACCAGACACCTGCAGCAACTGGCAAGACCCCAAAAGTACCTCAGCAAGAGGATCAAAGGGCTCAAATAGATGCCATATGCTGCCCAGTTAAAGAAACTCCAGCGCTACTCAGTGGCATACCGCCTGCTCAGAGGCGATCTGTGCCTGACGTATAAAGCCATGTCCAACCCGGAATTAATGGACATGCTGCACCTCAGAAAATCCAAATCCCATCGAGCTATGCGCTCGAGAGACTTGAACCTCAGCACTGAAATAAATAGGATATGCTGGAGGAACAGATTCATAACCCAGAGGCTCCCTTCTCTCTGGAATAAAATCCCAGTCCAATTTAGGCAGAGTCCCTCATTGACTCTCTTCAAGAGGAATCTTGATGAGTGGATGGGAGATCGTAGGTTTACCCCGGGTATCACTTCTGTGTCACTGTTAGACAGAGGCACAGTATACTAACCTCGAAAAAGGGCATAGCAAAATTAATTTAAAATGGGTGGCAAAAGCCAAACACACTCTGGCTAGGCTTATAAATGCCCTAGGGCAGATAGCCTAGTATGAACCTATGAACCTATGAACCTATGTTCTAACAATATTTAATTTCTCATACAAATAACACAGACCTTGTGCATGGTGAATGTTCTTCTACCTAGATGATGGTTATTGATTACTTTATGAGCAGGCAGTTTTCATGTATTAAGTACAACTTGAATAGTTAGCAGTAACATTAATATGCAAGACACTAAATTGTCTTGGTTTTATTTTAAATTGACCGATGTCATGCAATCAGACTTGGCGAGCAGTAAAAGATAAGAAATAAAGTCTCTGAGATGAATGAAAAAATGTGGCTACAGTGACATTAATGGGCATAAATTTATCAGGATTCTTAAAAATACTTTATAAGGACTTGTCTTTAAGCAAACTTGCACTAAGTTGTGTTGGGCTATCAAATGTTGCTTGGTTCCTAGTTTTTGCAAGAGTTACCATAAGGTTTAATCCTGCTTGAAATCTGTTTTATCTGATCAAAAGGAAGCACTTTTGATATTTAAGAAGAATTTATTACCTCCATAGTATAAACTCATTTTATATACTCAACCCATCATAAAAATGGCTTTAATTGGTGAAAACATTCATATTGCTGTTAACTCCATTCTGGAGGTGGATCAGTTCCTGACTGCAACCCAGGTGACTCCTGTTCAATTAGTGGCATGTACTGAAGAAAACACACTGGGGATGATGGGAGTGAGCAGTTGCTACCAGCTAATCTATCCTGGAAGGAGGAGGACAGGTTGCTGGTGGTGGTGGTGGTGGTGGGGGGGTAATCCTTACATGGAGTACAATGTCTTAGATCCACTGAACATGAGGCTGATAAGCAGATTTTACCATGCAGTACTTTTGTACCTGAAGACAGGGGAAAGCATATGTATGAGGTCTGTATGCATCCCATAGTAATGTGTTATGCTGGAGCTTATGTGGGCATCCTAGAAGAACTGGGTCCGTTGGCCTCCTGACCTACTGAGTGGACTTCATCCTACCATCTCACTCTCATGACTTATATGGGATGGAGCTTGTGAGCTCAAACTTAGGGAATGAATGTGAGCTACCAGTGAGCTTGAGCACATGAAACAAACTGGTTTGAGGACTCTTGCCCTGGAGGGGCCTGGTGTGTTTCGTCATTCTAAACCTCTCACCCCCACCATTAGGATAAAGACAAAACATTTCAGGGGCAGAGAAACAAATTTAAGGGCACGTTTTGAATATTAGCATCAGTGATTTCAAAAGTTCTCATGTTAAGAGTGCCTGAGTTAACATAAATGCTATGAAATAAAAGAGGCAAGTAACTAAACAGCATCTTTCTTTGTTGATGATGATCCACCACTTTCCTCCCAAAGCGCTACTGATTTTAGGAGGTCATAGCAAAATAATGAGGCAGAAACAACAGCATCCAAGAAAATCAGGAACAAGTGAGATGTACACTCAGGGCTGAGGTGTCCGTCACTCAAGAACAATGTGTAGGACAATAGAGGGAATGCAGATGGGCCACAGGGCTGATGAAGTGAACAGGGCCAGCAAAAAAAAAATCATTTTTTATTTGTTTAATAGAATATAACCAACAAAGTAGTCTCAATTTAATACGGTTACTACCTTTTCAAATAAAGTCATACATACATTCATAAACACAAAACTGTCTCATTCACACAGACACACAGATATATGCATACAAACACACACACACACACACACACACACACACACACACACACACACACACACACACACACACACACACACACACGCACTTCTATGCTTGTTTACTATATGGTGACAAACTGGTCAGGTTACCTTGTTCTCTTTTCCTCTCTGTGCTCAGGCTTACACACTGATGTTCCCTGATCTGTTCCCTGCTTTTTAGGCCATGACCACTGTGGGTAAACTGGACAGCTACTGGTGATTTCAGACCCTCTACCTTACTTATGTGTACTAAACCTATCCCTGTACACAACCCTAACCATGTAGATTAGCTTACTAATAAGCCTCTCTTTAAAAATACCACAACATAGGAGAGTCACAGACATATTTCACAAACACAAAAACATTAAAGCAATTACCTAACCCAACCCTTATTCCAACCCTAACCAGAAAACATTCATACAAACTCACTTCCTATAGCAAACACAGAAACACATAAAAGACTAAATATTTCCACGTCTCAAGCCATAACTCTAACACTAAGCAGCAAAAACTTGTGCATGAACTCATATAAGTTAACATTGCAGGTTTTTTCTAATTCTAAAAACTTCAATGTTAAACCCTGCTTACCTTCACACATTCAACTCTCTCACTCAACAGGAAGAGTCAACATTCCTCAGTTCAACAATTTCAACAAATGATAAATACCACATTTAGCCAAATGTGACAGTGGTAAACTGATAATTTAAAGCTCATTTGATGGAGTTTACTACTAGACCCCTTTAGCTACCTATCTATGTAGATGGTTAGCTAGCTGTATCAATCTAACTGTATCTATATTTATACATATAGCTAGATAGATAGTAGATAGATATATAGACATATATGTACACATACAGAAATAATGTAGTAGAAATTTTGTTTGAGGGTGGCTCATCAGAAATTCATGGATGGAGTCAATATGGGGGCTGAAAATTAGATGTACGTAGAAAAGTGGCTACAGCCCATGGAACAGTGAATGAGGGATAGTACAGTTAGACTTACAACCGTATTGATGGTTTTCATAAATTTATAAAGCTTAATTTAAACCTATACATAAACAAATATATAAATTATTTTTCTGGAATTTTTATATATTCTTTATACAAGTAGATCAACTATCAACAAAGTTATAAATAAAATGATTTGGGAATCTTATTGCAAGTAAGCTGGCTACTTGTACATGGAATTAGTTAGGTTAAAAAAGATAGTAGAAACACATTACTTAACAGTAAATGTTATTGTGGACATACCTCTCAAGTGTACCTCATTACGAGGAACGTACTTCATTAGGGGTCATAACATAAAAAGTTCATGTTCCTCAAAGTTCCTCAATGTTCCACATTGAAAGACTCTGTCACACATTCAGTGTTAGGAATTTTTTTAAGTGAAATCCATAGTAAATAGAAATGAATCATATTAATTCATTAACAGATCTTCTTTATAAGTAAAACCAGCATATTTTAACCATCCTATGGCCTTCCTAGGTGAAGTTGTTAGTAAGCTATTAGTATGTGTTCCACATTTTGCCCATTTGTTCCACATTATGAGGGCTAGTGTTCCTCATTTTGGAGATGGATGGTTGAGAGCTATGATTATGGATTAAAAATGTATCCCAGTGAAAGCAAGTTAAACCCATTAAGCAGGGAAAACAAATATTTTGCCTAATAAAATGTAAGTCAAACTGCAGCTGAAAATTGTAAATTCATATATATAGATTATATAAAATCAATCATATGACAGCTGCAAATTATGATACACAAACATAAGACAAATGCAAATGTAATATGAACAGTAATATACACTCCCTCTAAAACTATCCTGCTACTTCAGCATGGAAACACATCTACTAGACTGCTGATTGTGAATAAACATGCATTACAGAATATTATACCAATCAACTTTACAGGACAGTAGTTTGTGGTAGTAAATAAAAAGCTGCAAGTATACTTAAATTAATATGGATTTTTAAGGAATCACTGTTCACATATGTTCCCAAATCCGTAATTACTGGGTCTACTCTTAAAGATTTATTGCCTCTTTGGTAATTCCCAGTGGTTGTAGTATTTCCAAAGGATGCTATTATGCATTTCTTGTCATTCAGTTTTAGACCATAGCTCTGCCACCAATTATTAGTTTGTGACAAGGTTTCTTGTATGGTATTAGTTTCTATAGGGGATTCTGTGACTGAACTGAGTTTACAGTCTTCTGTAAACATGTTCAAACAGATCCCTTAGACATTAGCTTTGACTTCTGAAATGCAGATGCTAAGAAGGAACAAACCCTGCACCAAGCCCTGTGAAACTCTGCTAGAGACTGATCTTTTTTTGTGGCGGTAGGTTCCCCTGTCCTGACAATGTATGTTACCTCAGAGCTGTTCAACTATCCAGTGACTAGCCTAGAGGTTAATACTTACTTTTGAGAGTTTGTCTGGAAACCAAAAAGGAGAATACTGTCAAATGCTTTGGTTATGTCAAGATAGGCATTGTGTACTATTTTGCCATTGTCCAATGCTTTGGTGACTTTCTCAAGTTCAGTAGGCACAATATACCTTTGATTGGTGTATGAAGGTTTCCTATGTCTGTATTTATAATATCCACAATCATTCTTTCCACAACTTTAGATAAGAGGCTAATCAGACTTATGGATTTGTAGTTAGCTGGTTCAGTAGATGGGCCACTGCGTGCTGATGGATAAATCTTGCAGTCCTCCATTCACTAAGTGAGTTGCAAAGAAATTTCGGAGGCTAAGGATAAATAGTGATTTTTAGAGGGCATCATAGGTCATCTTTCCTGCTACCCAGGGAGTATATCTCCTGAATATGGGTGTGCATTTTTATGCAACAAAATTTCCATGTACACAGAAGAGCTCTGCCCTTTTTTAGTCAACACTACATAATGCCATAAATATAGAATGACCTTTATTGTGCTTCTCGTTGTTTCAGCTATGCAACAATTACAGTACTGAACAAGAACCTTGTACAAGTTAAACTACAAGCAATAATGTCTGTAGCAGTTAACTGATGTGATTACAACAAATTACATCCTGCTGTTACAAGGCCAGCTTTTTTTTTCTTTTATGCAGAAGCGTAACCCTCAACACACACACACACACACACACACACACACACACACACACACACACACACACACACACACACACACACACACGTAGAAAACAGGTTAAAAGCCTCATTGAAGAATATGCGTTGCACCATGTATACAAATGCAGCATTTTTTGTGAGAACACAACATTTTCATAGTATGAGATATTTTACACATACATGAAGTATAATTCATATGCAGTTTCAATGACTGCACATTTTTTTATCAGACAAGAAAAAGACAGGATATGATGCTGGACCTACTCTGCATTTTGTCTTCTAATGTTATGCCACTGAATTTTGTGTTGTCCTTAGTCACACATGTTTGTCAGATGTTTTGCCCAGCACTGCTGAAAGAAGCAAATGAACATATGCTTGTGAATGTTTTATGAAGTACGGTAAAAGGACCCAATAGAAAGAATGACAAAACTATAGGAGAAAATAGTGACTGTCTTAACTCACCATAGCTGTTTTACAGTGTTTTTTTTCCTCCTTCATTTTGTGGGGAGGTAAACAATCCCATGTAACACATATGAGTACTGAACCTGTTCATTAAAATCCTGCTGAGCACTGTTCTGTTGCCCCTTGTTCACTGGGGTATGTCCTACTCTTTCTGTAAACTCTGAGATCTTTGACCTATGGAGATAAACCATGGAAAATTATAGAAGATGACACACAGCTGGTAAAAGAGTAAAGCTTGTGATGATAACATTTTCATTTTTGTTTGATGATTATCACTTAGGCTTTACATGATGTGACTAATAGGGAAGCATTTCCTGGCATGTTGTGAATAATATTGGCATAGCACAGGATGGAGAGAACACAGGCAATATTACTGAGACCTTTTTGCACAGAAAATCTGAATACTTGGCTAATCTGCAGAAACATGTCTGTAGTAGCACTGCATGAAACAGCCTGCACAAAATCTTTGTACTGTGTGGTTATTTCATTTTGTATTGTGATAGCGATATAAGTTGGTATTCTGTCTATATCAGAGAGAAAGTATCTATTGTTCCATGCTGGTCATGAAACTCAACTGCAGTGTTATTCATGCAAATTGCAGACATGAATCATTCTGCTCTCGCTGAGAGAAATGCAGTAAAACCAATATTTAAACTCTGCATGATTTACTGCTGAGATCTTTGAGATGTATAATATATGAAACACTGTTTATATTGGTCTGTGTAGATCTAGAGACTATTACTTGGACAACTCTGCTGTGTCCCAGCCACAGTTTCATTGGTATGTGTTACTACTATTTTGAGGAAATGCAGGCACCTTAGCAGTTTACATTGTTTTATGTTAGTATCTGCGAATGATCAGATATACCTTGAGTGAGAATGAGTGACAGTAGGTGTCCTCCATTTTCCACAGTTTTCTGAAATTATTTTTCAGTGCATTACCTTGATTAAATCCTAATCTTCTTCTGATTGACTTCAATGTTTATTACCTTAGTCAGCAACA
Organism: Protopterus annectens; assembly: GCF_019279795.1. NCBI lineage: Eukaryota > Metazoa > Chordata > Ceratodontiformes > Protopteridae > Protopterus > Protopterus annectens. The sequence goes on along the minus strand of NC_056731.1, from coordinate 1,023,097,908 downwards.
TCCACTGTCTGATTAGTTGGCTTGACAGTAAGCTGTAAACAGTGTTGCTTTTGTGAACACTTTTTCAATTTAATATTACCCTTTGTGTCCTACCCATCTTTTTCTAAGCAGACATATTCGAGTGACTAACATATTATTGCCTTAAATTGATTCATGTAGCTTAGCTTACTCCACTGCTGTACAGGTTCCAGAAAGATTGACTGTAGTAGCATCCATGAAGCCTTCTAAATTGTAAAATATTTCAAAAATGTTTACGTTCTGCTTCATTTTGTTTGTCTCTACCTTTCCTTAAATTTCTACTTTCCAGACACAGTCTAGTTGAGCTGCACATACACAGACTGCAGTCTTGCGGTCACTAAGAATAATTTTATGTTAGAGCTGAATAAATCTTCTTGTTTAAACAACTTGCATTATTTAAAATTTACCCAATCATTGTGTGTGTATGTGTGTGTGTGTGTGTGTGTGTGTGTGTGTATGTGTGTGTGTTCTGCTTGAGAAAAAAAGTTATTACTCATAAATCTTGTTCAAGTGTGACTGTTTAGGTTGACATGGAAATATATAACTTATGTGTTTTCTAGATTCTTTGGCATAAATATACAATGCAATGTTTCTGAGCTATGAGATGGTACCATTTTTGAAAATGGTAGGTCATCTGTCAGTAAATATCACTGCAGTCTGTATTACGACAAAAAAGTTTCTATATTACCTTTACAGCTAAAAACTCTCAGTTTCATTTATATGACTAAAATATGAGAATATGGTTGATTTATTGTATATATTTTTACTTATCATTTCAAGTTTTGCAGTATGGCCTGCTGTCACTCATTCTCATTCATTGAAATGCCGGTTTATTCACAGATACTACCACTGAATCACTAATAGTGAAGATCAATAAATCAATGGATCCTTTTTAGCCAACATAACACCTTTGCCATTAAGTACTGTAGATCATGATTAGTAAAGGACGTATGAATCTCATACAACAGCTGGTAAAAGATGAACAACTGAAAAGTTAAAATATATAGTCTCATAATCCAACTCTGTGTTGAGCAAATTGACTGTGATGGTTTCTTATTTCTGGCCATCAACACATTCTGTGGTCAAGCACTAAGTCTTAATCCTTCTCTTAAGTACTGCAGGTAGAGTTTGTTCCTCCATACAGGGTAAACAATAGGGCATGCATCTTTTCACTTCATGGAAAGGGAAATTCCATGGAACTTTGGAAAACGACATTGTTGACAAACTTAAGGGTTCAACAATATTTTCTAAAGTTCATTACAATCAATGAGGAGACACTTTAAGTGCACCAAGAACACAATAGTTTAACACTAGTGCCACAGCACATGTCTGCCATTTACATTGTCATGGAACACTTTGTAGCAGATGACATATTTAGTTTATGGTGAGAAGATGATGTTGGTAAGAGTGTCTCACATGCTGCTCACAAATAGTCTTCAGAATGAGAGTTAACCAAACACACACACACACACACACACACACACACACACACACACACACTGACTGCGGTGAGATTAGAACCCCTACCTACTTCCACAATCTAGAGAACACAGTACTTACTGCTAGTACCATGGCACAAGTCTGACTTTTGGACTGTCAGGGAACACTTTAATGTACATGACATAATCTTTGTATAAGAAGATGGTGTGAGGGTTGTATGAAATTGCTGTGTAGTCATGTACCACTGTAAAATTTTGTTCTCAATGAGACTTCAGTGAGGATATTAGGACATAGACTCATGCTGTTCTGAATATGCACACACACAGTTAGACACACAGGCACATACACAAGTTAAATGCTATACAATTCAAATGCCTACCTAATCAGTTAGTCCAGCTGCAGAACACAATATGTAACATTCGCACCATTACAGAAGTCTAATATTATCATTGTCACTGTGGTCTTATTGAGGATGTCATCCTCATAATGTTGCAGGTGACATACCCTCTTATGAGTATATGTGTGCAAAGCATGGACTTCAGATTTGCTTTTGTGACTGCAATGTGCAAAAAATACTTTTAAATACATGTTTTTTTAGCCTAGGTAAAATAAACTGTCATGAATGCATGTTGCAAAACTGAGACCTACTTGTACCTGCTTCACAGTAAGTTGTCTAGATAACACACACACGCACACACACACACACGCACACACACACACGCACACACACGCACACACACACACACACACACACACACACACACACACACACACACACACACACACACACACACACACACACACACACACACACACACACTTTGGAGACAGCAGTACTGCAAGTGTTGACGTATCTGTGTAATATTCTGATGAACTGATGTCCACAGTACTAGATTTTTCTGACAATATAAATGTGTTTGATCAGTAATGACCAATGTCCAGTGTCAGTATAAAGTCATAACAAATGTAACAATGCATTTGTGCTCTTTATTTCTGTAGTTTAGTGGTTGACATCAAACCTATTACAGAGATATCACTTGCAAGTGCATTCCACACGTGAGTCTGAGTAAGTATGTCTTCTGTGAAGAACATGTCTCTTCCTTTGTTTTGTGTTTATGAATGCCTTTTGATGAGATAGAGGATAACTAGAAGGATAACTAGACAATAACCATAGTAATACATGCCAAAAACCTCACTTGTGCTAATGATTGCAAAGTGTTAGCGCATGCGATCTTCTTATTTTATGAATACAGCTTGAACCTGAGAATTAGTTGGGAATATATGTTACGAGAGAAATAGCTGACATATAATATGCTGTTTTTACTGTAGTTCATATTGGAAATGTGCCATAACTTTTATGACATTAAGATCCGTTGTTATTGCCTTTCCCATTTGCTCAGTGTTTTCGAAGAACTGTGGTTCTATGTTTAAATGGGAAAATAGTAATATTTCTTCATGCAAACAGGCTAAGTGACAACGTGTGGCTGTCAGAACTCTGGACAGTACTGAGTGTAAAAAATACACCTGCGGCCTAGCTTTCCCTGTGGAACTAGGTGTAAGAGCAGTAAGCTCCTGGTTAAAGTACAGATAACAAAGAGTTCAAATCCAGGTCATTCACATTTTTTTACAGATGGTGTCAGGATGACATGAGCTAAGGAACAGTAATCATTACTGCAAATGTGACAATGGCTATGGTAAAGTATATGCCTTCCACAATTTTTATCATTAATGCCTACCTCTTTAGAGTTGCACAACTGTTAGCTGCTATGCAGGCCTCACTGCAAAAAACAATTTAATTATATCTACAGCTTTCTAGAAATGACAAGGGGTGGTACATGTTTTGAAATGATTATTCTGACTCATCTTATATGCTAACTATTTGTGTCTGGCCATATATCCTGAAAAATGTATGCAGTATGCTTTGTCACAGTAAGGACAGTTTCCTTATCACATTAGATGAAGATTTCATCCATCACCACGTGGACATGTCACAAACAGCATCCTATAGATGATTTTAAATCATTCCACCATATATGAGCACTGATAAGCTATCAATTTAAGGTAACATGTTAGTATTATCCATCAGCACATTCAAGTTAGTCTACAGACACCATCCATCAACCTAAAAGATACACAAATGTACAGAAGATTTGGAGTGAAGGTGTAAATGAATATAATGAGAGATAAAAATATACCTAGCAATGTTTTTTAATGGCGCATTAATGGTCATTTTTGTGGTCTGTTGTCATTATTAATATTCAATGCTGTGTAGCATGAAGTGGGTGACATAAGGGTAGAGAAAGCTTAGGAGAGGGTCAACAGGCTTATGACAAGCAGGACAAGGTTAACTAAATATGTGATAGCAGTGGGATGGATGTCACTTTAGATACTAATTTTGGGCAGTAATCAATAAATCTTCCTGAAAAACCATAACTGTGGCAAATTTTAATATGTGAGTCATTATCAGTTTCATACACATATGACACCACTCTAAGAAATGAGAAATGATGAGAGATGCATCTGGAATTGAACCCTTCATGCTATTGTCAAAAAAAAAAATGTCAGTCAAATGATTTATGCTAACACTCCACAAAGGGATTTGTATTTTCTTATAGTCCACAGTCTAAAGAACTGTCAGAGTAAATGTTTCAAAGTACTGCCTTTACTCTGCTTTAACACTGTGTTGCTTTAGTGCAGATAGTTTAAGCAACATTGCATGGAAATAACCAGACTAGTGTGGCTGATGACAAAAACTCACCAGGTTTTGGCATAGGACAAGAAGAGCCATTCACCACCACTTGGCATTTTTGCGTGATGCCAAACTCCTAACAAATGCAGAGGACAAAAAGTGAAGGCTTTATTAGGGGCCAAGTCTGGCCATGTGTGTGGTGTGTGATTCTATTTTTTGACCAGATTAAATGTGTGAAAATGGGGTAGATAAGAAAGTGGCACAATGGGGGCAAGGAGGGGGAAGAACAAAGGGGAAACAATAAAGGAATTTGCTAGAGGGAATTAGGAAACAATCATTACTATCCACTCCTTTAACACTGTAATATGAACATGGATAGAAAATTGGATGACGTTGGACCATCAGCAGAAAATAGATGGGTGTTAACAATACAATGGAGTTGTATAGCCATTTGGACAAAATCAAGTGGGTTAAGAAGACACAAACGCAAAGTTGACAGCTATGTATAAGGCACAATTTTTTTCTTGGACAAGTACTCATTTTTTTGGGATATCAAAAAAGAGAGGAATGTTGGGAAAGAGAGAGGAATGTCAAGATCAGGTAGGTAGGGTAGCTGAAGAAGCACATGCAGACAATCAGGACAAACAAGACAGACACAGGGATGGTGATGCACTCAAATGGTTGGGGGACACCATGTTTGGGGATAGGTAGGGGAAATTGGAGGCACATCCTTATCAAGCATGGGAACACTGAGAATCTCATCCTCATACTCAGAACTGTCATAATATCTCTTTCCTCATCTCCTTGTCGGATTGCTTGATGTGGGGGTCTTTTTGCATTCTAAGAAGCAACTTCTGCAGTTGGCTGAGGCAGGCACCAATGCCAGTTTACATTACCTCACGCACAATCCCTGGCATCTCCAGTTTGAAATCAAACCAGAAGTAGATAGAAATTAGACAGCAACTGAATGTGCTAAAAAACAAAAGAAGGAATATAAGGTGAAGGACCAGATGAAAAGGCAAGAAATGTGGAAAAATCATAAATATAGTACACGTATAGAAAACTTCTGAAAGAACCTCATGTTGATCAGGAAAGAATGCCGGAATGGTTAAGGAGAGGTGAATTTAAACCAAGAGACAAAAGGTTAATATCGGCAGCCCAAGACAGTGGTCTATGTACATGCTGGTTTACAAAGTCCATTAAACATGTGGGAGAAACAGATAAATGTAGGTTTTGTAAAATCGAACTGGAAACAGTCACACACCTCATTGCTGGTTGTGACATACTAATGGCAGAGGGCCTGTACACTGAAAGGCACAATAGTGTGGTGAGACTGTTGCACCGGGCATTGTGCAACCATTATGGTTTTGAAGTGGCTGAGAAGCACTGGAAACATGAGCCACAAAATATCATAGAGAATGATCAAGTCTTCATCACATGGGATCATCTGTTTCCAACAGTTCAAAAGATAGATGCTAGAAAACTGGATATAATAGTCCAAGAAAAGAAGAGAAGAGTAGCATTGATCACTGAAATTGCCACACCCAGTGATTACAGTGTCCTGCATACAGAGAGACACAAGATTATAAAATATCAGGATCTGCAAGCAGAAATGAGAGCAATGTGGAAGAAGGATACACAGATATTTCCAACTGTAGTAGGAGCAATGGGTCTTATAAAAAAGAGTCTACCATCATATTTAAATAAGCTACCAATACACGTAACTCCATATGAATTACAGGAAGAGTAATTACTGGGCATGTTGCGATGTTGTGAAGAGCACTTTTGTCTGATATCACAGAGTGAAACAATACTAATTTCATTAACTTTAATTGTACTTTGACTTAGGAATGGGGTCCATTCCCGTCATGGTATTAGAAACCCAAAAGCTTTGGAGAAATTAAAAAGGGTGATGCAATCCCCACATCCACCGATACTCCTGGAGGGTACCAATGCACCACCAGCCAGGGCAATGCTTTCTGATGTGGATGAGCCAGGTAGTGCAGGGGCTGTGGAGGTTGTGTCCCAGCTATGCTTGATGTTGGTGCAGCAGCCAGTGGAGGGTTTCTGTGCTGCACCATAGTGCTTGGCATACCTCCCTGTGCTCAAAATAATGTTGTTTGTTGGCAGAAAAGGATGACATCAGAATGGTATGTACACATAAGAGAAAAAAAGAGACAATGGGTGGGATGAGACAAAATAAGAACACAGATGATTAGAACCATTATATGTCACACTCAAATTCTTTATTGCAATAAATCTACTTTTATTATTATATTAACTATATGGTTTTCCAAATCCAAAATATGATGTGAATTGTAACATGTTATTCTTGCAATATGCAGATATTGCATATATATGGTTTTAAAGATAATACAGATTAAGTCAACAACATAAAATTTAAGCTAATTTTGCTGGAATTAAAATTAAAAAATGGTATTTTTGTAATTTGGATGTATTTGTTACTTTTGGGAATTGAACCCAGCAAATCTGAGTACACTATTGCACTTGACTAATACAATTACAAAGTGCTAGAGAAGAAAGCATGCTTGCTTTTACAATCAAGATCTCCATGTTTAAGTTGCCTGTAACATATAAGAGAGCAATAAATGCAATACAATCATGTTCATTAGTGCTGCATGTATAACCCTTGCCTCTCTGAGTCTTTCAAATCTTTCAGCATGTGCCTCGCTGTTCACTGACATTTCCTGGGCATCTGTAAAATAAAAAAGGAGAGAAAAAGAGACAAGAAAGCATTATACATGTCAGTCTTGACTTTCTACAGCTTTCCATATAATTTAAAGTTGCTTTAGCTGTATACTTACTCAGCTGTGGGATGTCAGAAGTCCTAAATCCATCCAGCTATTGGTTGAGTTATGCCTGCTTGTGCCATTTGAGGTCATTATAATGGTGCATGCATTGCTGCCTAGTGCGTGGTATGCCAGTCTCACTAGAGACAACCTTGGCTAGATTTTTCCAAGCCTCAGCATTATATTGAGACCTGGTATAGTCTCTCTGCAGCAGCCTATGACTGTAGCATTTTAAGAGGAGTGCAATAAATATTTTTGATTCCTCCATACGCCACCTTTGAGTCCTGAATTGAACATCATCCTTTACAGCTCCTGTCATGTCTGCATAGGTCCTCCAACAACAGTAAAGGTGTTTTCCAGCCAATTCCTGATATTGTGTTTTATGACCAGTACGCAAACATGCCTAACCCTGCCAATCACATCTGTGCAATGCTGCACAGAAATAAACATTGTCAAACAAAGAGGAAGGCAACTTATGAAATAAAAAGGATAATGTGACAGCTGGCATTAATTTAAGGCATGTGTGCTGCTATATCTGACAGCAGTTTGTCCAATGGGCAACACTGATATGTTAAATGACATGGCTTTTAAAACCTGAATTTGGGGGAGTCAATTTTCTGACTTGACACATATTTTGTGGGGCCTTACAAACTGATAAAAGTAATTTGTACAATGTGGGATTCAAAACTATGTAAAAAAAGAGAATGCATCTATTTCTGCATAGGTGCTCTTTCTTCATTGCCACAGAAGAAGTGTTTACCAAATACGGTCATTACTAATATATGCCTTAAAGAGTGAGTGGTACTATACTTCAACTAACCGTGTATGTGTATAACATGAGAAGCTCCTGGTTTGTGCATTCTCAGGTGTGATGCAGGTGGAATGTGTGACAATATACTGAAAATGCATATACTTGTAATACCTTCAGAGTAGATTTTTGAGTTCTTGTTCAGACCACATAATACATTCTGTTTTGCAGCTATATTTGTGTTATTGGAGGTGTTTAGATGACAGTCAGTACACTATGAAGTCCATCCCAGGTCTGAAAATACATTTATAATTACAGGATCATAATCATTGTGCTACACCAGTTACCCATATAACAAATATGATAGATATGACACCATGTGTATGCTCAATCAACCTGCTATACATAGTTATTCTTATGTATAAGTGTCTTTATATTATAATTTTTGTGAAAAATTACAGTGGGACACCATTAATAAAAAGTGGAGTGTGCTGGAGTAGAACCCTGGTGCATCTGTGTTTTGACCATGAAGTTACACCTGGTGCTAGATGCAGAGCTAAGCACCAGATGTATTTTTTACAGTCAATACTGTACAGATTGATGATGGCCACACATCACTGCTTAGAGTGTTTGTCGAAGGAAGTTGAAGCAAATACAATTGTTTCAGATTCTTCCTTCAGCAGGGCACAAGTGAGCAACGTACACATGTAACAGCAATAGTGAATATATACTCCTTCTGTTAATACTCATTATGATCATTCATCAGTAAAAAAAACTGCTGTGGAACTTGAAATGCAGTTTACCTATCTTATCTATTGGTACCTCAACATATGTACATCTTGTGTTACACACACAGTTGGGTCACAGGTGGAAATTCTGCTTTAATTATCATCCAAGTTGTTGACTGATGCATAATGCCGCTAAGCATGTTTATGCTTCTTAAGGCTACTGACATCACTTTTTGGATTTTATAAATTTAACTGTGTTTGCACTATGCCACATGCAGTGCAGATGTTAAAAAGATTTTAAAAAATAAAAATGAGGTATGGAACAGACGATTTTGCCCTGGGACATCTTCAAGTGGGGCTAGATACATAGATTAGCAGGAATTAAGGAAATAAGGGAAGAATAGGATTAAATGGGATGGAGGGATGTTTAGGAGGAAATAAGATAAGGGTAGGGATGGGGCTTAGAGGGTTTTGTCAAGTGTGACTGAGGTAGGAGTCACATTTTTGGAGTGAACTTGCTTTGGCAAGTTCTTCGTCCGAGATGAACTTTGAGCATTTTGGAGAGCAGGTAGGCCGCGAGTTAATAGTGGTGTGATAGTAAGAACAGGTGGGTGGTTTATGCATATAAAAGTTTTTTTTTTTTTTTTTTTTTTTTTTTTGCTTCTGCCCCTCTCTGTTACATACCATTGGCTAGTTTAAGGTATATAAGCCAGAGGTTGTGGTAAGCTTAGTGACAGGGAGATTGAACATAATCATTGTGAGATTCCTTTGGTGATGGGGTTGAGGGTTAATATTAGGTGGGAGCATGTGGGAGTGCTGGAATTGATAGTATTAAGGGCAGGTGCTCACTGAATTTTAGGTTACGATATACATTGCTGTGGTTGAGTCATCCCTGCTGTCTCGGGTTTTTTTTACTGCTTACTTTAGTTGGTAGGTATTTTGGGTGGGGAGCTTCAGATGAAACCACTAATGGTTCTCTACATTTCAGACTTTGGAGCCATTAGAAAAGGTATGCTTATGCATAACCTGTTCTGTGTTTCATACTTCCAGCCATTAGGGTAATTCATCCTAATGTATAACCTGTTAGTTATCCCTGGTGGTTCTGTGGTTCAGTTACTTGCAACTGAGTGGTAAGTCTCATTTTAGGGCCTTTCCATAGGCTGCAAGGCACCCATGAACAATGGCTTGCAAAGAGAGGAAAAAAATGGCATTGTTTGCTGACTTTAATCCTCAGGTCATCAAGGTGATTTGCCTGAAAGCTGTGTGTTTTGGTTGGGGACAGACGAGGGATATGAAGCAAAAACTGGTCACCTCCTGCCGGTCCAGAATGTGGTAGAGTGTCCTCAATTTGGCCTCATGTTCTGGTCTATTCTTCATGAGGATTGTGGTTTTCTGGACCATCTCTAGGGATCAAAGTAAGTCAATAGTGACAGTGTTTCAGTTTTGGGCCTGACATCCTATGGAGAAGCCTGCTGACACAAAGCTGGTTGTTTCAGGGTGTATTTTAGTGGTGGTTTGTGAGGTTGAGGGAGCTGCAAGTGCATTCCATGGAGTAGTGCTTTATCTGGCAGCTTTTGAGATTGTGGGAGTGGTATGTGGAGACTGGCCTGGTTTTCGTCATTGTCCCTCCATTTGTTTTTGGTTTTGTCTAGATTTCCTGCGCTGTGGGATTGGGAGGCATGGGACCAGGCCAGTTATTGGCGTTTTCATTTGTGGGGGGATTGCAGGAGTGGATTCGGGATGGGATGTTCTGTTAGTGAGGTGGGGGGTTCGGGTGCCTTGTTTGTTTTGGTTGGGGCTTGATTTTGTTTTCAATTGAGTCTATGTTGAAAAACATCTTAGACAGATAGTTGACAAAACCACTACAGTGATTAAAGACACTCAACACTTTCTAGAAACTTTAACAGAATATATATCAAGAGAGAGAGAGTGATATATCCTCTGATTTGTTGGTGACTTTAGATGTTACTTCTTTGTTTACGAGCATACCAAATGATATAGGAATTGAGTACATGAGATTGTTCTTGATAAGACAAGATATGCCTAGAGACATGATTATTAGATGTGCGATGTTAGTAGACATGATTCTGAAGAACAATGTGTTTTTATATGAAAAGACCTATTTTCTACAATAGAAAGGCATAGCTATGGGGACCCCGTGTGCTAACATTTATGAAAATCTTGTGATGGCATACTGGGTGGACACATACATAATGCAAAATACACATTATAGTACTAGAATCAAATACTACAAGGGTTTTGTTGATGATGTGTTTTTGATTTGGGGGGATGACAAAGACACCCTCAGAGAATTTATTGAGTACATCAATGGGACCACCACCTTCCCGAAATGTATAGGTAGTTGGTCCAAGGAGAAGATAGAGTTTTTAGATGTGAGAGTGTCTAAGCCTGGTGAGATGATACACACAGAACTCTTTAGGAAAGCATGCAGGAAGAATGCATTACTGCATCAGACAAGTATGCACCCTCCCCATATTTATCAAAATATAGTGAAAGGTCAAACTCTGAGAATCTCCAGACTTACTAGCAATGATGAAGCATTAAAATCAAAGCTAGATGAGTAGGAGAATGAATTTAAAGGGAGATGCTATAAGAATTATGAAATATTGAATATACATAATGCAGATGTAATTAAAAGAGATAGTGCTGGTAACCCTTTTATTAGAAGGGTAAATAATAGAATGGATGCAGTATCTAATAGAATAAATGGAAATCATAGGAATCTTGTGCTACCCTATACTAGTAATAATAGGAAGATTAAGGATATCATTTATAATAATTGGCATATTTTTAACTCTAGATCATAAAGTTAGAGCAACAGTAGGAGATACACCACATTTTACATATAAGAACATTCAATCCTTGAAAAGGTTACTCTGCTTTGAGAATAATAAAAAGGAAAGAGTTAGATCAGTCAGAGAAGGTACATTCCCTTGTAGGTCATGTAACCACTGTAATTATGTATCTGGTTCTAATGAATTAATTCGCCCAGACACAAACCAGAAATTTATTTTTAAATTATACGCTGACTGTAAGACAAGGGATTTAGTTTGTTTAGCTGTTTGCCAAAAATGTCATTCTTTCTACGTTGGTAAAACCAATATGACATTAAGAGAAAGTATCAGGAAACACATTTATCCAATAAATAAAGAAGATGAGAGTAATGCCTTAGCTAGGCATGTTATGCAGAATGACACCACTCATAGATTCCGCTTCACAGTTATAGAACTCATACACAAAACAGCAAGGTTAGGCGATGAAAGGAATCACACCAAGAAACAAGAAGTCAGATGGATTCTAAGACTACAAGCAGACAGATTGCATGGGTTAAATGATAGAATATCACTGAAGCGCTTTTTGAAAGATAGACCTTTTGCACATTAATTAAGCTATATAGGTTTTTATATATGTTTTTACATATGGCTTTATTAGATTAGGTGTATTCGATAGGCAGCTTGCAATATATATTATTTATATTTTGTTCTATTTATGTTATTTCATATGTGTACTTCATACATTTTTATATGTATTTAAACAAATTTACATTTTAGTGTATATATATATATATATATATATATATATATATATATATATAGATTCACTTCAGAAGATCGAATTGCCAAAATCTCAAACTGCAAATAACCGAAACCAAAAGCTCGAGTTTCAGAAACTCGAACTTCTGAAGCGAAACCATCAAAAAAAAAAACCCCACAGACTTCACTTTTGCAGGGGAGGCTTCATCCCCCTGCACCCCCCATGTGCCCCCCACACCCCCCCCTACTTAAATATACCAACTCCAAGATTGCGCTACAGTGGGTAGATGGGAAATCTCCGTCTTGCTATATCTTGAAGCAAAATGGGAGATTTTTCATTTCCTGCCAACACCGCAAAACAAATAAAACATTATGTACACACAGAGTGTGCAACAATACTTGCCTTTGTGTGCACGTAATGTATTAAGGTAAGTAAAGTCTTATTTCTGAATACTACACACATTCGATTTACTAAAATCTCAATCATATGGTCTCGACCATATGAAATTCGAGATTTCAGTCATTCGATTATGTGAAGTGTTCCCATATATATATATATATATATATATATATATATATATATATATATATATATATATATATATATACACATATATATATATATATATATATATATATATAATTGTTTGTATGCATTTTAAAGCTTCACACCCATATTTATGTATTTTAGAACACTAGTCATGTTTTATTAATGTATTTAATTAATAGAAGAAGTGATATATGACTGGTTCCTCGACAGTATAAATGATAAAATGATAACTAGTATATGATGGCAGTTAGAAGTCTGAAGAAGCGTTTATAATAACATGAAAGCACTTACTGGCCATCTATATTATTTGTTTTCTATGTTCTTCAAATAAAGTTGAATCTGTGGAAAGGTCAGCTCCGATTGTTGTGTTGTGCCCTTGAAGTTTTGGTCAACTGGATTCTTTGTTTTGCTTTACAAGGGCACTTTATCCCAAGCAGTATTTTTCTATTTCATTGTTTCTTGATTTTGTTTTTGCTGATGCCCAGCAGCACCTTTTGCCACCCACTGAAGCAGAGCTGAAAAGTAATGGATTCTTTTGGGTGGATATTCTGGTGGCTGGAGTGACATACAATGAGGTATCAGGTGATCCTACTCTACTCAGTCATTTGTAGATCAGATTTCAGGAAGCATTGCAGGTATGCAGGAGCTTTCGGGATATTTCTGGAACTTGGTGCTTTGTTGTCATCAGGGAAGTCAAAAGGCTTAAGCAAGGCATAGTTTGGGATTTCCTTGTAAATGCAAGACAGGTTTCAATTCCTTGATAGTTGCATAGGTATCCTAAGGGATGGAAAGCTTTAAAGGAGAGGCTGAGGACACGCAGTAGATTAAGGTTGTTAAGCTTGTGGAGTCCTGCAATTCATTTGGAAGTTAGGGTAGGCTGCTGGGGGATGCTGGGTTGAGGTGTGGTAAACAGTATTATAAGTTTGTTATTCTGCACTTGAGTGTAGTTTGCAGACTAAGAAGTTATGTACTCACCACAATGTTCCATCTAAGTAGATAAACTTCATTTGTCAGCAACCTATGGGTATCGGATCCGACTTCGGATCCGAGCCGGCAGTTTTCAACAGCTTAGATCCGAGCTCCTAGCTCCTCCCCCTACCCGTAATCCCCTGCCAACCCTGACTGACCTTAGATCAAGTTTGCCCCCCAAAGCAGAACTGCTAGAGATTTATCAAATTCAAAGACCAACTGTGAAGAAAACAAATGTAAACAACCAAAGGTCGGCGGGAAGGAGGTGGGGACGGTTGCAGACAAATGAAGTTTATCTATTCAGATGGAATGTTATGGTGAGTACATAACTTCTTAATCTGAAGTAGTTAACTTCATTTGTGCAGCAACCTATGGGACAGAGTCCCCAGCTACCTGAATCTTGGGCGGTCGTCATGGAAGGATGTTCCAGAGCACTGCAGAGCCGAAGGATGCTCTCCCTCTGGAGATAATGTCCAGCTTATAATGGTTGATAAAGGTATGAGATGAGGCCCAAGTGGCAGCCGAACAAATATCATCTAAGGATACCCTGGATCTAAAAGCAGCAGAGGTAGACATAGATCGGGTAGAGTGGGCACAGACTCCCTGAGGTGCGGGTCTACCAGAACCTTCATAAGCCAAACGTATACATTGCGAAATCCATCGAGACAATGTGACTTTAGATACCGATTTACCCAAATTCATTTTGGCAAAGGAGATGAACAACTGGTCGGAATGCCTATGACCAGATGTCCTGTGAATATAAAAGCAAGTTGTCTATGGACATCCACAGAGTGTAGTTTGTATTCCCCTTTGTTCTGATAATTAGGGAAGAAAACTGGCAGGTTAATGGACTGATTGATATTCAACTCGGAAGCAACCTTAGGGAGAAAAGAGGGATTGGTCCTGAGGTAGACTCTATCCTTGTGGAAGGTTAGATACGGGGGTTTCACACAAAGGGCTTGAAGTTCAGAGACCCTTCTAGCCGACATGATAGCGACGAGAATGGCCATCTTCCATGACAAATACTTGAGATCCACTGAAGCTGCAGGCTCAAAGGGGGAAGCTGTCAAGGCCTGAAGCACTAATATCAAATCCCAAGGATGTACTACTTCCTTTACTGGGGGCCTGAGTAGAAAGGTGCCCTTCAGAAAGGTCTTGTACAATTTTGCGGTGATCAAAGGACGCAGTTCATGTCTGACATGGAAGTGAGAGATAGCTGCTAGTTGAACCTTGACTGTGGAGCAGCTAGCTCCCTGGTGAAACAGTCTTGATAGGAAGTCTAACACAGCAGGTAAGGGAGCTGTGAAGGGATCCAAGTTTTGATGTTCTGCCCAAATAGAGAAATGTTTCCATTTACTACTGTAAATCTTCCTAGTAGAAGGCTTGTGCGCTGCTACTAGAATAGCTTTGACTGGGGAAAAGATGCCGGGAGTCCTAGCTACGAGTGGAACTGGAGCAGCCAAGCTGTGAGCTTGAGACTGTCCAGGTTCAGGATTGGGAGACCCAGAGGGTGGGAAATAAGATCTGGATGGGGATCTAGAATCCAAGGAGGATTCATCAGATGAGACCAATGGTAAGGAAACCAGGTTTGATGAGGCCAGAATGGGGCAATGAGGATAATCCTGCTCCCCAACCGATTGGCTTTCTGTAGAAACTTTAGCATCAGGGGGAGAGGTGGATAAGCATAAAGCAGACCGGGAGGCCAAGCATGCACCAGAGCGTCTCTCGGGGATTCCCCGACGTGGAGAATTAAAGCGAAATAGCTGTTGCATTTGGCATTTGAAGGAGAGGTGAAAAGATCGCAACAGGGCTACCCCCATTTGGCAAAAATCTGATTTGCTACCTGCGGATTGAGAGACCACTCATAAGGGGAAAGGATGGTTTGACTGAGTCTGTCCGCCAGGATGTTGGACCATCCCGGAATGTGCATTGCAATGAGAAAACGGTTGGTGGAGATCGCCCATTCCCACACTCTCATGGTCTCTCGACAGAGTGGGTAAGACATGGTTCCCCCCTGTTTGTTGATGTACCAGACAACTGACATGTTGTCTGTCTGGATCGCAATCGTTCCTACAGGAAGAAGGTCCTGAAGTGCTTGCAGTGCCAACAGCACTGCCCTCATCTCTAGGACATTGATATGCAAAGAGGTCTCTGTGTAGTTCCACGTGCCTTGGACAGTCCTGCCCGAACAGTGCCCCCCCCACCTGAGGCGAGAGGCATCCGTGGTCACCGTGGCAAGGGGAGGGGCCATAGAGAAGGGGCGTCCCATCTGGAGGTCCGGGGATTGCAGCCACCATAGGAGAGCCCTCTTGCAAGCCCTGCTGAGGGGAATGGGATGACTCAGAGGGTAGTGATGAAAAGACCACTGGACTTGGAGGGTCCATTGTAAGACCCTCATGTTCAGACGTGCCATTGGCAATAAACTGATTGCCGCCGCCATTGAGCCTAGAGCCCTCAGGACCAATTCCGCCGGAGGAGCTGAAGATTGAAGGATGGCCTGCACATGAAGCCTCAGGGTTCAAAGTCATTCTGGAGTTAAGAAGGCTACAAGATTGATTGTGTTTAACCTGGCCCCAATAAAGTCTATGACCCGAATCAGGGTGAGAGAAGATTTGTCCACATTTATTGTGATTCCTAACCAGGGAGCAAGGTGAAGAAAATAATTTCTGGCTGTGCAGAGTAGATGCCTTGGCGGGGCGGTCAGGAGCCAGTCGTCCAGGTACTGAAAAACCTGAATTCCCTGGAGCATCAGGTGGGCCGCTATCACTGTTAACACTTTGGTGAACACCCTGGAGGCTGAGGTGAGACCAAAGGGGAGAGCCCTGAATTGGTCATGACTGACTCCTAGCCGGAAGTGGAGAAACCTCCTGGATCGTCTGTCCATTAGAATGTGGTAGTATGCATTCTTGAGGTCTATAGAGCACATCCAATCATTCTCCTGTAATAGGGGGAGAATGGATTGAAGAGTGACCATCCCGAACTTCTCTTTGGTTACGGACAGGTTCAAGAGGGAGAGATCAAGGATTGGCCTTAAGTCCCCCGTCTTTTTTGGCACCAAAAAGAACCTGGAGTAATAACCCGATCCGAGCTGGTCTGGGGGGACATGTTGGATGGCTCTTTTTTCTAGGAGCTGCTGTATTTCCACAGCTGTGGCCTCCTTGTGATTGGGTGGGACATCGGGGAGGTGTTTGGGGAAGAGAGGGGGGTAAGAGAAGGGAATCTGGTAACCTCTGGATATGATGCGAAGCACCCAGCGGTCTGCTGTGATGGACTCCCAAGCTGCCAGGTGCCTCAAGAAATGTCCCCCGACTGCCTCCAGAGTGGAGCAGTCAGGCAACCCCTCAGGGCTGCTGCGTGGGCTGGTCAGAGAAAGGGTCTCTGGACCCAACATTTTTCGGGCCCCTCTGCCTCTAGGGCAGCTTCCTCCCTGTCCTCCTCTGCCGTGGAAGGACTGGGGGTCCAGAGCGGACTGGGACTGTTGCGACTTCTGAAACCACATCTTCTTCTGTCCCTTTTGGTTCTTGGAGAAGGACCTCTGGGGAGCAGAGAAGCAGACTCCGACAGCAGACAACGTCTTCCCATCCTTTTCGCTCTGGACCAGGGTGTCATGAATGCTCTTCACAAATAGGGTAGGACCATCAAAAGGGGCATTTGCAAAAGACACCTTGAAGGGTTCCGCGAAATCACAATGCCGGAGCCTGGCCTGACGCCTCATGACAAGGCCTGCTCCGCTGGCTCTAGCGGCTCCCTCCATGGCATGGGATAGTAGCTGCATGGAGGTATTAGAAATGGACCTGAGAGTGGCCATACGGGTGGAGTACAGCTGTCTGTCCTCCGCTGACATGGACTGCAGGGGCGATCCAGCGTATTCTTTAATAAGATCCCGCTGCAGTCGAATAACGTGTGCCATATAGTTCAGGGACCTCACCGAGAAGGCCGCTGAACTAAACACTGCTTCCCTAAGTGGTCCAGTGATCAGGACTCCTTGCCCGGGGGATGGACCAAGGGGCTCTCTTGAGCTAGTTCCCTCTTAGTGGCCACCGCCACCAACATGGCATCTACCGGGGGACCCTTGCTCCAATGGGGCCTATCCGCAGGGGGACTGAGAATCCTGTCAGGGCGCTTCGGGACTGGCTCCACAGTGTCCGGCTCCTTCCATGCCCTGGTGGTAATCAGGTCCACCAGGGGGTCGGCCGGAGGAGACACCCAAGAGGTAGAAGGGCCTGCTTCAAACACCTCCAGGAACATGGATTCATCCGAGGTCGGCTTTGGGGTAGACCACCCAACTCTGATTCTGAGCATTTCCATGATGTCTCCAAAGGAGACATCCTCGGGGGGATGACCTTGGGGAGCCTTCCCCTTCCTCCAAATCTGTGTCTTCAGTCAAGGACTCAGGGGAGTCCACGTGCTTCCTCTTGCACTTCCGCTTGTGGGGGATCTCCTCAGGGGGGCTGTCCGAGGAGGCCTCACCAGCAACCTCCTGTTCCAAGGGAACGACCTGGGACATTGAAGCAGGCTGTCCCTGGGGCCGGGTGATGGAAGTCGGACCCAACAGAGAAGGAGTGCGGCGCGGAGACATGGCAAGGACCGGGGACCTGGAAGCAGTTGACAGAGCCCTCTCCACCATGACGAACAGCGAGGGAGAGCCATTCTCTCTGGGATCCAAGAGCAGATCCTCACTCGAATCCGACAGGTGGACTGGAGCCTGTGCCAAAGCGATCGGATCTGACGGATCAGTATGCTCTGACGTGGACGGTGCTGAAGGCATACTGAAACCCTCGGATCTGAAGCTCAGCCCTCGGCTCTGAGAGCTTGAATCTGACAAAAACGGACTCGACAGGCTCAAGGGAAGTGTCAGCGCCGAAGTACCCGAGACTGTTAGCACTGACCCACCCCCGGTTCCAAGGCTGCCCGGCTCCGAAGGCTCCGAGCCCGGGAAGCAGGATGGAGAAGGAGCTATCGGGGTAAAGAAAGGGGTTGAGCCACCCCCCGGAGGGGAGGGCAGGAGCACTCCCATCTGCAGTTGGGCCTGGAGGAACCTTCACATCATCCAGTCCAAATCTGCATTGGAAAGGCTGTGAGTGGATCTCAATGAGGCCACCGAGGTGGGAAGGGAGTGCTGCCTCGATGACCTCGAAGGAGATCGGGTCTCCTCCTCCTCAGGACCCAGTGAAAAACAGGGAGACTGGATCTGAGAGGGAGGAGACCGGGAAGCCCTGGAGGGAGAAGACCGCTTAGCCAGGGGGGCTGACGCGGAGGCCTCAGCCCTCCGCTTGTGGTGCTTCTCCCTCCTTTTGTCTTTCCTGGCCTCCCTCTCCTCCAGGCCTACAGCAGGAGGTTGAGTCCTGGCCGGTGGGAGAGAGGCAGGAGTGGCCACCACCGAAGCCGCAGTGGAAGCCACGGTAGGATCGGAGGCTGAAGCCGAATCCGGGGGGGGCAAGAGACCCACCAGGATCAGCTTGGACCTCCGGTCCTTAAGTGCCCTGGGGTTGAACGCCGCACAGATGGAACACCCAGAGGAAAGGTGTCCAACCCCAAGGCACAGAACACACTGAGTGTGGCCATCAGCCGGTGAAAGCTTATTGCCACACTTGGTGCATTTGAAGAAAATGGGTTTTGGGGCCTCAGACATCTTAAGCTAAGGAGGACACACACGTTAGGCCCCAACACACGCACACAGACCCTGACGAACCAGCGAGGGAGAAGCATTGCATCAGGCTTGTGAGCTAGATGGAGGGTTTGATTGGAGGATTTAGCTTTGAGTTACTGCATTTTCAGGATAGACTGGGCTGGATTGATTCACTATATTCTGGACAGTAATAGTGCATCACATACGTTGTGTGACCTGTTGGCATCTGGTATTCTATAGTTTGTTGGTATATTGTCTGGTTAATTTTATTTGGCTTGGTCTATTGTGGGTGATGCTGGCTATGATGGGGATGTTTTTGAGGTTGCACTGCAGTACTATGGGGTTGCAATGTGGCATGATGCTATGTGTTT
This sequence comes from Protopterus annectens, assembly GCF_019279795.1. Taxonomy (NCBI): domain Eukaryota; kingdom Metazoa; phylum Chordata; order Ceratodontiformes; family Protopteridae; genus Protopterus; species Protopterus annectens. The sequence goes on along the minus strand of NC_056731.1, from coordinate 1,023,078,402 downwards.
GCCTCGCCATGGCTTCAGTGGCGGTGGGCTTAGTAGTGGGTCCAGTGGCTGGTAAGGCTCTTGGTATCATTGTGAGATTTCCTGTGGTTAGGTGGTATGGGCTAATTACATCATGACAGTAGTTATGATAGGTGATGGGGTTAATAGTTGAGGGGTCAATGGTTTGTTTTCAGTTGTTAGGTAATTGGCTGTTTCCATGGGTACACCAAATGATGTTTGACCTAGTGCCTCACTGGTGGTTAGATTGCTGGAAATTTGGTCAGAGAGAGGGGGGACAGCTTGGTCAGGCTGGTGGGTGGAAAAGAGGGGCAGGCTTGCCCTATTATGTTCCCCCTCAGCTGTTGGATGTGCAATTTAATAAGTTGAGAACAAAAGTGAGTGGTTGCTCTGTTGGATAATTTAATAAGCAAGCAGAGCTCCTTATTTGGATGGTGGTGTAATTCAATAAATTGAAGGTGAGCAGGGTAACACTGCCTTGTTAGTGCAAAGATAAGTGAGCAATTGGGGGACACTGCTTCTCAATAGGGTTACCACCTGTCACACTTTGCGAGGGACAGTCCCTCTTTGGGCAGTTGTGTCCTGACAAAAAATTTAAAAAATGGCAAATGTCCTGAGATTTTAGGACAAAATTATTTCCTATACTTTATGTAATAGTTGCATTTCTGTATCTAAAATACCTAAATGTTATAAGAAACAGAATAAGCAACTAAAATGCTACAAGAATAAGCTTTTATTTAGGCAAAAAAGTTAAGTTATATCCTTTGTACTGACTGCCGGTATGTGTCGGCCTGTAAAATCTGATGTTTGTATGGAAAATGTCCCACTTTGGCCATTTGAAAAGGTGGCAACCCTACTTCTCAAGGGTGAGTAGTTATGCTGCCTTATGGTTATTTTATGTTTTCTTTCATGGATGTTATCACCTGTGTCATGTTTTTGGTTGAAATTTATAATTATTGGTTAACAATCATGTTTATGGAAGTTTAATAAAGGTCGTCAAATGTCATTCGGTGCTGTGTGCTTATTGAAGTCAACCAGGACAAATACATTTTAATAAATTAATGTTAAACAAATGTTAATTACACAGTCCTGTATTTAAACTATCAGAGTAATGAAATAGCAAGACACTCAGTTGTAGTGTTTCTGTGTTTGCATAGACATAGATTTGCAACAGCAATCAAATCATGTACATACAAGCAATTCATATTTCCTCTACAGAATAAACAGGGTATACACTTGTAAATTTTCAGTTGGTTGTACTTGTGTGGCTAACATATTTATTGCATCAGTTAATCACACTACCATTTCTGAATATGTTTGGATAAATGCAGCTGTCTTTCTTTTGTGTTCATTCTTTCCTTTTCTTTGCTGTAATCTCAGACTATATATGCAGTCTATAGTGCATTTTATATAATTTCTCTTTAAATGCGTGATAAAGATACATGACAGTGAACAACAGTTTTCAGCAAAAACAGGAGATTTTTGCTGTTAGTGAACACAGATGATAAATGTGTGGTGTTTTATTGCAATTAAAAGCTCACTGAAGTTAGTTCCACACTGTATAAGTGTATGCTCACCAATGCCCCCACTGCAGTGAAGGTTGTCTGAATTGCTGTTCTGTTTTCCAGCGGCGGAGCTAGTCCCGGATTTTGGGGTGGTTCCACGAATCCATACAAGTTCAGGAGGTGACTTTTTAATTTATAATTATACTATCGTTGACATAGAACAAGAAATGGTTGATTTTTTATCCAAAGGTTTAACCTTTGTTCCTGCAACGAATATGGACATAGTTAAGACGATAGTGGACTTGAAATTGTTTGTTAGGAAGCTGAACTTAAATCTTCTTCTTGGCGAGAGTTCTAGTATGGTGAATTCTATCCATGTTTCCAGTCTGTTTAACCCCCCGTTACATCCAAATTTAAGTTTCTTTGAGAGAACTTGTGAGATGGATTTTAGGGCCATTAATGTTATGAAAAAACAACAAAGGAAATCTCATAACATCACTAATTCTGAACAAGATTTTGTAAGATTTTTGAATGATTGCAACATAAGGGTGATGAAGCCTGACAAGGGGGGTGGTCTGGTGTTCATGGACCATTTTGTGTATGTTGAAAGCATGAATAAATTACTTGATTCAACTGCTTATATTAAGGTAAGCCTTAATGAAGTAAATATAGCATATAAACATATTAGAGCAATGTTAAATGATTTATTTTTAGAAGGCTACATTGATCTCGATTTACACCAGTATCTATCCATACTAGCGCCCAGAACACTGGTTCTATTTGGTTCTCCTAAGATTCACAAGACCATTTATAATCCCCCTTTTAGGCCTATCGTTGATGGCCGTGGGTCGATAACTTATGCCTGTGCTAAATATGTAGATACTATCCTTAAACCCTTAGTGGAAAGTGAGCCCCAAATATGTAGGGACTCGTGGGGCTTTTTAAGTAATATTAACAACTTAGAATATGAATACAATATATGTTTTTTGACAATTTATATAAAAGACCTCTATACCATCATTCCACAAAAAACGGGCTAGAGTGGATAAGGGAGTTCTTACATAATAAGAAATCTAGTGACAACACTATCTATCTGGTTGAAACACTATTAGAAATTGTTTTAACTAATAACTTCATGTCCTTTGAGGGGCAAATTTATTTGCAGAAGTCAGGGGTGGCCATGGGGACCCCCTGTGGTGGCAGTTTTGCCAATGCTGCTATGGCACAATGGGAAAACACTTTTTTATTTCCCAATGCAATGTTTCAAAATCATGTCTCCTGGTACACTAGGTACCAGGATGATATGTTTTGCATTTGGAAAGGTGATGCTTCACTCATACCTGAATTTATTAAGGTAATCACTTTAACTACCAATTTTTTGGAGTTCACTTATGCTTCAAGTGAAACTTCCATAAATTATTTGGATATCCTGTTAATTAACGATAAAGCTAACAGTAGGTACAAAAGTCTAATATATAGAAAACCTACCTACTCAAATGCATTTTTGCACTATACTAGTAATCACCCTTACCATCAGAAGAAGGCTGTAGTTAAGGGCCAGATGGTAAGGGCGGCTCAAATGATTACTGATAATTCAGATTTCGAGTCTGAATGTGAAAACCTTAAGGGTATGTTTTTGAGTAGAGGATATCCATCATATATGGTGGCTAACATCTTAAAAGAAGTGTTGCTTAAAAGAACTATAGCACACTTATTTCCCATTTTGAATAATCAAAAGTTAACATTTTTTGAGGCAGTTTCTAATCAAGGTAGCCTTGTAAATTTGGAAAGGTCTCCTGATAGTAGGCCCACTAATTTCCTTCAAACTAGGTTTTTAAGTACCTTCTCTTTAGACCACCATTGCATTAGAGATATAATAGACAAAAATTAGGACATCATTAATGGTGATGAAAAGCTTTTCAAATGTTTAGGTACAAGTCCCAAGATTACTTTCAGGAGGGGCCGGAATCTGAAAGCTATTTTAGAGGGTAAAAAAAGTACACAGTTGAATAGGAATATAGGTATTCACAATCCAAACGCAGAGCAGCACCTGGCTGAGGCGGGGATCCACACAATAAATATGTAATAAAGTAAACCAAACACCATATACGTAGTCCCCTGATGGCAATGAAACACTGAATAAAATTCAAGATTTAAAACACAACATGCACTTCTGCAAGCTCAATAAAACTTTTATTTCGAAACAGAGTGAGTGCTTTCGCCAATGGGCTTCTTCAGACTCTTAATACAAACAAAAAAACTTAACTTGTTTAAAAAGCCCTCCATGGGTTTTCATTGGTTACAAAACTCATCACTGTTGTAAAAAATTTTTTAAAGTGATATATGCATTATATGCCATACTATTTAAAAACACAAACTCTTTCAAGAGAACTAACACCTAAAAATGTTGACATCTGATATAATTAATAACATGATATCCAAAATATAACATATACATATTCAAATCAAACTGAACTGCTTCTAAAATAGAACGTTCCCCCTTCAACAACATCCGTCAGTGTATTCATGTTGTCGGTAAAATAAATAGATCCGTAAAATCAAAAGCTAAATCATAGCTCTCAATAAGTCAATAAGTAACTTATATGGCCCCTAATGTTATCAGACTAAGGGGGTATAACGAATGTATGCTGTATAACATCTAAAATATACACATTTACAAAAAGTGTCACCCCATCCTTTACAAAACACTTCATGTAACCTACTGGCTAAACACTATTAGATGTGTTAAAAAACCTATAAAACCTAACCTTACCTAGCCAAACAAATATATATACACTTATTAATTATAACATCTACTAACAGCTATTTCAATGGCCTCGACTAATTTATTACAACCTATGACCTTGTAAATAATGACTGTAAAATAATAAATAATAATAATATTTATATATAATAAACAAATATATTATCTATGACAAAAAATCAGTTCAGTAAACATAGGTTGGTATGTCCTCTTCACTGGGGTAGACCCTATAAAACTGACTGGAGAATCCATCATATAGTTCAGTCATAATAACATGAGTGAGTAAAGGGAAAGTCCATCAGAATTGATTTTCCCGGACTCTACTATGTACCTTTGAATTATGTCTATCTAATGTTTTTATAGGGTTATAATTAATAAGTGTATATATATTTGTTTGGCTAGGTAAGGTTAGGTTTTATAGGTTTTTTAACACATCTAATAGTGTTTAGCCAGTAGGTTACATGAAGTGTTTTGTAAAGGATGGGGTGACACTTTTTGTAAATGTGTATATTTTAGATGTTATACAGCATACATTCGTTATACCCCCTTAGTCTGATAACATTAGGGGCCATATAAGTTACTTATTGACTTATTGAGAGCTATGATTTAGCTTTTGATTTTACGGATCTATTTATTTTACCGACAACATGAATACACTGACGGATGTTGTTGAAGGGGAACGTTATTTTAGAAGCAGTTCAGTTTGATTTGAATATGTATATGTTATATTTTGGATATCATGTTATTAATTATATTAGATGTCAACATTTTAGGTGTTAGTTCTCTTGAAAGAGTTTGTGTTTTTAAATAGTATGGCATATAATGCATATATCACTTTAAAAAATTTTTTACAACAGTGATGAGTTTTGTAACCAATGAAAACCCATGGAGGGCTTTTTAAACAAGTTAAGTTTTTTTGTTTGTATTAAGAGTCTGAAGAAGCCCATTGGCGAAAGCGCTCACTCTGTTTCGAAATAAAAGTTTTATTGAGCTTGCAGAAGTGCATGTTGTGTTTTAAATCTTGAATTTTATTCAGCGTTTCATTGCCATCAGGGGACTACGTATATGGTGTTTGGTTTAAGGAATATAGGTATGTTTAAGTGTGGAGCTTGCTCCCAATGTAAGTATATTTTGGTAGGTCACCTCCTAAGTATTAATGATATAACTTATAAAATCAAAGGTAGATACAACTGTGACACTAAAAGTGTCACTTATGTCGCACTGTGTTCCCAATGTAGGGCATACTATATTGGCAAGACTGAAAGAAAGCTTAAACAGCGTATTTATGAACATTTGTACGCCATCACTAAAAGAGACTCTAACAATGCCCTAGCAAAACATTGTATAGACCACCAAGGGCATGATTTTAAGTTTACTATCTTGCAGCACAGACTCCAAGATTCTAGAGGAGGGCCCTGGCAAATATTGCTGGAGGTCGACGAATTGATGTGGCAAATAAGAACTAAAGCCCATCTTTTCCCAGGTCTCAACGAGAATATTTCCATTAAATGCATGTTAAAATTGCTAGCTTTGCAGAGATGAATAGGTCTGGCATTTAGGTACCAGCGAAATTGATATGCTTACATTAATTTTAATTTTAAGTCTAGATATCAACTTTATTGTTGGCTTGAGCTTCGTATTTTTATGTATTTTTATGTAGTTTTTATATACTTTTTATGTATGTATGTTTTTCATGTACGTATTTTTTAATATTATGTAATTTCATCATTCATATTTAAGATATTTATACGAGGTATACACTATAACTTAAGTATTGAAAAGTGGATATGTATTTATTAATATTAATTTATTGGGCGTATTTTAACGCTTTCCAGAATAGTTGAATGTCACGACAGCATGTATGAATGACATTTGAGATGGTGCGATTTCTTTTTAAAAGTTAATCAAGCTTAGTTAATTGATGTATACATTTTCTATATAAAGTGGCTTAATTGATTTGCACTTGTTTGTCTGAAGAAGGCAGGGTAAGGACCTTGCCGAAAGCACTCATTGTAATAAACTTGCTTTTTGGAGTTTAGCCGGCTTCCATTGATTCCTGCCCACCTAATTTCTGAGTTTTCCTATTTTCCTTCTTTCTCACACTTGTCATTCACAATTGCAAGCCACTAACAACCAGCAATGGTGTAGAGTCTACAGTATGTTTACATGTGCTACACAAAGTAAAACGTTTGGTGTTCAGCAATTCTAATGAGTTCATACCCTACTTTCATCTTCACAGTGCTCAGAGGGCTAAATCTATAGTATAAAAAGGTAACTGTAAGGTATGCTTCTATTATTCAAGTACATTCTAGGTTTTGTAAAATGTTACAAATGTATTTATATGTCCAAGATAAAATGGAACTTCTATGTGTATTCACTTCTTATACTTTGCTGTTTGTGTAGGCATTTTTGCCAGGCATTTACATTTCTGAGATAGACAGAGTATACTTTCAGCACAACTATATTTTTTTAATTTGATTTTTCAATGTTCTATGTTATTGGAGAGAACTGTAATGTGCATGTTGCTGACACTGGTGTTATGCTTCTGAAATGGCCTGGGGCACCCTCCACAGGAATAGTAAGCACTGTGAAAATTGACTGGTATTCATAAATTGACTTTTTTTTGTTAAAAATGTGTGTACATCCTAAAACTTGTGTAGAAAGCATATATGCATTACTTTTGTGGTATTCCTTGGTTTGTACAAAACTTTTATGTGAGGGGGAGGTGGAATAACAACCTAACATTCAGTTATACTAAATGAAAAGTGTGTGTCAAGTGCTTAATGTTGACAGAATGGTACACAGACTGATTATTTTTTGTAAAAAATACATTAGTTATATATTTATCTGTTTTATATTTCTCTGTTTTATGTTACATAGGATTGTCACCCAAGCCTGCAAATCCATGAGACAGCATGGGGCTTTTCTGCTTGAGAGAGGCCGTGGGAATATGGTTGAAAGAAAGGAGATTTGGAACCAGTTGGTCAATGATGTCAACACAATCAGTGGTCGCACCCAAAATTATGATCAGGTGAGCATCGGGCCACTGATATGATTTCATCTGCCTGGAGGAGTGCAGTTGCTGTTGCTTGAGAATAACTGGGTGTAGGGGGTGGTCCTGTTACCAAGCTATCAGTAACACCAAATGAGGAGTTTCTGTCCACTGTCAGAGATCCAGACAGCTCAGTGAGACTGCACACTATATGCTTGAAGTCAGTGCTGATGTGGTTGGAAGGACAACTGTGTCCCAGTAGCAGCTTCCAGATAAACTTACATATGGCAATATTTATATTTGCTTGTAGAATAAAATATATAATTTGAATACTATTTATTTTAGTTTTTTTTTTTGTATCTGTACCTATTGATAATTAATAGAGTTATACAAGAGAGTCGTTTAAGACACATATGTGTGGGTGGACAGCTTAGCCAAGTTTCACTTTCAACTCTTTCTTACAGGACATATAGGTGATTGTGTATTCACTGTCCCCCTGTGTTATTCCCATTGTAATGCCTAACTGCTGTCCTTTCCTTGCTTCATTTCTTCCAGGAAGATCCTCCCAGGACATCTGCACATTGTAAGCAAATGTTTATTTGTTTATTACTAAACATTATTTAAATCTATAATTATCTATATGTGTGAGGAGTGGGTAATGAGTGTCTGTATTGCTGTACCATCTGTGACTGCTTGACCAGTGTTATTTTTTTATTATCTATATTGGTTTAATACTTAGTGCGGTAGTAATTTAATTCCTGTGTTTTCTGCTTTTTATCACAGATGATCCTAACAGAAGAAGTGCAGGACTCCTACTACCTGATGTGAGAGTATCAGGAGGCTCTGATGATGATAGTGGACAAATAGAGACACCATTGGGGGTGCAGAGGATGAATCTGACACTAAAGTTGTGTCTCACATATTCCCTGGATTTCCTTCAGACATAGTCAGTATGCCAATGCACACCCATTCAACTGAACCCTGAGATAGTGGTCAGGTTGAGAGTGACACACTTCATCAGGACAGTGTGGTTGCTGTGGCATTAGTGATGGTTGACTCTGGTAGTAGCCAAAGTTTGGATGAGATGCCATGCAGGAGGGTTGGTAGGAGTGTTCAGCGGAGGCCTGTTGTCCATCCTCCACCTAATCCTGGTGTGTCATTACATGTCAGTTGACATATGGTTATGGCCATTATGGAGGCACTGGCATATTCTACTAGGGACTCCATGGACATGCTTCAAGTTCTAGATGTGGCTCAGGCTAATGTGCATGACTGTCTCTGCCATATAGCCAGTTCAATGGATCAGATGAATGACACAATGGAATAGACAGTGTCTGTGATGGAAAATCTACTGGGAGGAGGACAGCATTCATGTAGCTGAAGGTCCGCAACATCATCTGCTATTAGCCAACATGGGCATGCCTGATCCCACTCCTGTACTGTCACTACTTCTACTGTTCCATCAGTGTTTGAAGTGTCCATATCCAGACATAGTAGCCATGGGGTCATTTACTTGGGTGTAGTCATGAGGAGAGCTAGTCTAGCAGACATTGCTCATGCTCAGGTAACACCAGCAGATCTGACCATGGGCTTGGATGTGCCAGTGCAACTCCTGGCACAGTCACTTCCCATGGTTAGATGCAACAACAATTAAATAAAACCTCTACCATGCATGGCTCATACCTGTCCAACATGCCAAGACATAGAGCTAGGGCAGACCTTGGCTGTGTTCATGCAGACACTCACACACAAACTTCACATCAAATGCCCATATAGACATCCACACATAATAAGTACATGAGGCATTCGTGAGGCTTGCAAATCATTTTTCGCAGTGGCTATTTGAAAATTAGCTACATTTCTACTTGCCTGTCTTTCTTACTCATGCACTCACTGCTTTTGTGTCAGCCTTGGCTTCTTCCCACCCTGTGCAAATGATGATAAGGGTGCCATCACTTTGTTTCTAGCAGTTGGATTCAGGGATACACATGTAATTTTTCTGATGCACAGGGTGCACAGCATATTGAGTGCTTAGTAAATACACTGGTGATGATATTTTGAAATTTTTACTGATTGCTTGCACACTTTTTACTGTTGTGATTCTTCTTCTTCTTCTTCTTCTTTCAGCTTTTCCCGGTTAGGGGTCACCATAGTGAATCATCTGTCTGCTCATGATTGGCAGCGGAGTTTTACAGTGTTGAATTGCCAGCACAGTGCCCAACCTTCCACAGAAGGCACAAACACACTCACACCTAGGGCCAATTTAGAGTGTCCAATCCACCTACTGTATGTCTTTGGGATGTGGGAGGAAATGGGAGCACCTGGAGGAAACCCACACAACCACAGGGAGGACATGCAGACTCCGCACAGAAGGCACCCCAGCCAAGAATCCAACTGGAGAGCCTCTTTCTGTGAGGTGGCAACGCTAACCGCTGCACCACCATGGCCACCCACTGTTGTGATTATTACCTTGAAATCATTGATACATCTGTGATGCTCATTGTCTCACTTGAGAGAACTGAGTGATAATTAGACTTTGGACTGCTGTTTCTATTGTATGTATTTTCAATGCATGAGGCATGTTAGGTGATAAATGTCAGAATTCGATTGACATAAGTCCCTCCTGTCACATATTGATGTCATTGCTGTACAACTCACACACATTTTACTGAGGTACATTTTCAATAACAGCATGTAAATACCTCCCATTGTGTTCTTACTCATTTATCTTCTTGTTCCAAGTTCAGCAGTATGTACATAGGATGAAAGCTGAACCCATGACATGGTTAGCATGTGTGCTATCTGATGCCTCCTGGCCTAGGTGAAGACATATTGTGTACACCTACACCTATCTACACCCCCTCTGAATCCTCATGTTAGTATGGTTGGAGTGACCTTGCCACTGGTGGAGGAATGTGTGCGCCCTCCCCTTGGTGTTCCCATTGAAGCTGTTTTCTCAGTATAATATTGAGTAAGATAGCACAGACAGTGGTAATTTTGGCACAAGTACTAGGATTGTACTGCAGCGCACCCCAGTGATGTATCTAGGTACAGGAACCTTGCTTTAGCATTCCAAATACATGCTCTATGATGTTTCTAGATTCAGCATGTGCCTCATTATAGTGTTCCTCCATGGCTGCGTGCATATGTGTGTGTGTGTGTGTGTGTGTGTGTGTGTGTGTGTGTGTGTGTGTGTGTGTGTGTGTGTGTGTGTAGGTGAGTGTGTGTGTGTGTGTGTGTGTGTGTGTGTGTGTGTGTGTGTGTGTGTGTGTGTGTGTGTGTGCAATTTTGATGGGTATCATCAGCCATGGTTGGAATACATATTCTGCATCCCCCAGTAAATGGCCTTGTGGTATATCACCCTGGAAGACCTGTGGTAGAGCTGTGAGTTGTGCCAGATATGGGAATCATGGTAACTGCTGGGATTGCCAGCACACATATTCAGGATAATTCTCTTAGTATTACACATGATCTGGCATTTGGTGGAGTGGAAACCTTTTTATGTTTTTGTAGACCGTTTCCTGCACCCTGGGTGGTGCTTTGATCTCAGTGTGCATGCAGTCTATGACACCCAGTACTTTAGTGAAGTGTGCTACCAGGTAGAAATCCTCAAAGTTGTAGATCTGTCCTCAGGTGTATGGGAAAATATATGTAGTCACTTTTATGCTGTAGCATAGCATTCAGGAAATGAAGTAGGAACCTAGTTGCTGGTCCATTTGACACCCCCAGTATGTCCACTGTTGATCTCAGTAAGGTTCACATAGCTAAAATTCTGTGTGTTGCACATACCTTAGTCTCCATAGGAATTGGTTACCCTCAGTTTGCTCTTGCTCATAATTGAGGATGTCAGTGCTCCTGGAATGTGTCTCTATCCACCCTGTAATGTTCTACTATTTCCATCTCACATAGAATATGAAAAGTTAATGGGGTCTAAATACCCTTCCCCTTCCTGCTCGAGGTCTAGCAGCAGCAGCATAGACCTGAGCCTGTTGCACATACACATGCAGAAGAGCAGCCACAGCCCCTAACATTCTTTCCATGTAGTGTAGTTTCCATGGCTGTATTCCAATAGGTTTGGGAATTCAAGGCAAAAACTTCCACTGTTTATACAATTGCTTTATAGCTTGTTGAATAGCTCTTCCATTTTGGATTGGTGGATTAGCACACACTTCCCATTTTTTTCCCACTACTTATGCTATAATTAGTAGGCTACCATGTTTGTGTGGCTCTACACATTATGTAGAGGCTCTTACTGAATACAAAGAAGTGTACAGTCATCAACACACACATGGTTTTAGTGAGCTATGTAGGGTTTATTGAATCTAACCCATTGATAAGGCACACACACACACACACACACACACACACACACACACACACACACACACACACACACACATATATATATGTGTGTGTGTGTGTGTGTGTGTGTGTGTGTGTGTGTGTGTGTGTGTGTGTGTGTGTGTGTTTGTGTGTGTGTGTAAAAGAACAGTTGGATATACTTACATTTCATTCAAAACAGAAAGTTAGAAACCTTCTTTACCTAATAATGTGGACATGGGTAATCGTCGTGGAATAAATAAAATATGAACAAATATAAACAAAGTTGTGTCAAATCAAGTTCAACAATGGCAAACCTTTGCAACCTGTAGCAAACAAATAATTTAAAAATAACACTTGCTTGAAGAAAGCTGACACAAGAATCCAAGAGAATGTCTTTTCAATCAGAATAATTAAAGTGGTGAAGAGTCTTTCAGAGACACAGTAGCTAGCAGTCATCTTGGATCTCCCATGCTAAGGAGACTTTTGAGTACAGATGTTTATTTTCACATTTATATTGCTTGGATCCCCTCCTTTACCTCTTTACCTTGTTGGTTAGCAGCACATACTTTCAGCCTCAGGTACTCTTAATGCCATACAGTATGCATTTCCTACAACACCTGAATGGGAGGATTCTTGTTAGCAGTTCAATTAGTTGAATGTCTTAGCTAATGTGCTGTTGGAGAGTGGAGATGTTAGTCCTTTCAGAAAAGTTAAAATGCCTTGGATGAAATCATGCCAACAGCAGGTCCCTTTAAATGGCTGCTGATACACTGGGACAGCAGGACAGACAATGCTGCCCTTTAGCTTGTTACTCAGAAGTCCTTGGTGCCTCAGTGGGTACTAAATCATCTCATTAAGCTCCTGGATAGAAAAGAAAACTCACATAGTTCTTCCATTCATAAAATATTATAAGCAGATGGCACAGGCCTTCTCTGGAATGTTTTCCATAAGGAAAAATAACCTGTCTAATGACAAAAGAAAATGCAAAAAATAAAGTATCAATGTCCATCTAGATGCTAATCCCTTCAGTTCTGCCATCTTCTGCTTCATTGGTCATATATAATATATTGGTGTCATACAGTACAATCATCAGATACAATGCATACTTTCTACCCAATCTGTTGTGCACTCTTTTGACTTGTGTTTTCGTCTTTGGCATTATCATTAAAAACTCTAAACAGTAATGTACCACAGAAATGCCATAGAGTCACCTGCTTATTCTGTACATGCATGCAGGCTTACTCTTCCAGGTGTGCATTTGTCCATGCTTCCTCCAACCTCATGATATATTCTGCACGCACTATTGAATTCTAGTCATATCATGCTGTCAGTATGTCTTGTCCAGCCTTTTCTCTACTGATCTGCATTCTATTTTTTCAGGTCTTCTTGTTGGCCCCTCTGACTGCATACAAGGCCTGCCTACAATTCATGTCATCCACTCTTCAACTATATGTGTTACTGTGATATGAGGTCTATGTTTCTCCACGATTTTCTTACCTCTTCACATGGCCACTACAGTGATATTTCTATTTTTTCAGGTCTTCCTGCTGGCTCTTCTGACTGCATACAAGGCATGCCTACAATTCATGTCATGTGCTCTTAAACTATATGTGTTACTGTGATATGAGGTCTGCGTTTCTCCACAATTTTCTTACCTCTTCACATGGCCACTACGGAGAGATTTTGTTTTGATGGTGTGATTTGCGTGTCCTTCCATCCATCTTTACACATTATGCTCGAGTTTAGGCATCTGTTCAAAGAGTGCATCTGAGCATGTTCCTCTTTCCATCCATTGATAATATTGGCTAGTCCTTTTTCTGTGCTCTCTGCAAACTGGATGATACTAGGATGCCACAGTGGTGTGAACTGCACTGCACTTAAACTGATATGTGGCCTCATGTAAGACATGCAATACTGCCTTGCTGCATGTGTGATGGGTTACCCATTTGCACATGTATAGCATTCCCTTTGCCTTGAGCTGTACACATGGGTGTATTGTTCACTTATCTCATCCATGTCTGCCTTTCTCTTGCTTGTTTTGCTGCACCACTTTTCAGGTGTCGCATGTGATCTGATGTTGATGGTTTGCATAACCATTTTCATGTCGCGTCCATCTGTCATTTCACTTTTATCCTGCTGTTGTTTAATTCACATTTCAGTCTGTGTACATGAATTAGCAGTTTAACTTGCACTATCGAGGCCTGATATTTTGGAAACTGTTTTTTGTATTTTCCTAATGCTTTTGTAAGCTATCCTCTATGTTACCAAGCTGAATAATGCTGGTTATTCACGTTGTTTTTTATGTGATAACATCTTTACACTTTGCTCAGGCCTGGCGTTTCACTTATCAGGTTTTTGTGACTGCCTCTTGCTTGTTTGTTGTTGATATTTTTCAAAGGGCTACACAATATGTGTTAGTAACATGGCTCCCATTTTTCCCTGCCTTTCTGATGTTATAGTTTTCCATCTGCGACATGATATAACATTTGGCTGGGCTGGTAGTGTGAAGAGGTATTGGCCTGATTTACTTATGCAATGCATTGTATGGCATTAGCAATAGGTTATGTCTGAAAAAAACCTTCATAATGAATTTTACATTTGCACTTAAAAGGTTCACTTAACACAGCGGCCTTCAGAGATCATGATACATCTGTAGAAGCAGGTTTTATTGGAATGTCAGTGAACTTTCTACCATGTAAAAAGTATAAGCAGTTTAAGTATATTACACATTTAAACCTGACCATCTATGCCTCTGGGAAATGTAGTCAGATTCTAAAAACATAAAAGCTTGATTTATTTGTTTGCTATTTGTTGACCAGTTGAGTTGTCTTGTCTGTTGACCCTTTTCAGCCATGGCATGGACTTATAATTGAGAAGTGGACAAAATATAAAGAAATAATATGTATACTGTAAAAATACATAATACATACATAGAAAACATAGAACATAAATGCAATAATAGTAGTTAGTGAAAGTGAAACTAAAATAACATATGTAAATACTTTAAATGTCACATTTAAACAATTGACAGGAGTTGACGTTTACCATGTGATAATGGTAATATTTGGTTTTAAGGCATAGGTATGATGACCTTTTCATGTTACAGAGGTTACTGACCTTTTCATGTTTTACTATGAGTCATGAAAACACTTACATATGTTTTCTTGCTGGGTTGCTCTTTCAGTACACATTTGAATAGCTCTAATAAGTGATGTATTCCAATTTCCTTTGGAAGATGGTTCTGAGTAGCTGGGCTAAGTTTACCAAATTATTTTTCACTTATAACTGTCTTGAAGCATACTCTAGCTAATTAGAAATGATCACCTTGGTCAGCTATTATACAGTAGGTATTTTTTTTAATTTAGAGGGAGGATTTTGACAGTGGATAGTGGCCTAGATGAAGCAATTTGAAGCTAAGTATGCCTAGTGCCATTACAGCCTTGCTTTGTAAAGGCAACTGTTTGTTGGCCATCAGAAGATGGCAATGGTGGATTTAATAGCAAAACAAATCTGCAGATTTAATTGTCTACCAACTGAAGTTATTGTGCGTTGTTGCTACATTTCAGATACAGTAAGAGAAGGGTATATTCTAATTTTTGTAGCAAGACATTTCAGGTATTAAAAGATTTACGTGCAACTGGAACTGGAGATGGGGGATTCTCTAACAGAGTTTCTGTTATGAAGAGCCTTGACAATAGTTTTGTCAGTGTGGACAGAAAAAGATAAGGATGATTCATGGTCAGCCGTATGATATTTTTGCAGGAAAATGACTGGAGTTGTGATGTGGTTGTTGCTCTTTGTGGTAATGAGTACATGTATTTAATTTCTATGTTGTGCTAAAGACCATAACACTGGATTTGCCTCATTATAGTGTTCCTCCATGGCTGCGTGCATATGTGTGTGTGTGTGTGTGTGTGTGTGTGTGTGTGTGTCTGTGTGTGTGTGTGTGTGAGTGTGTGTGTGTGTGTGTGTGTGTGTGTGTGTGTGTGTGTGTGTGTGTGTGTGTGTGTGCAATTTTGATGGGTATCATCAGCCATGGTTGGAATACATATTCTGCATCCCCAGTAAATGGCCTTGTGGTATATCACCCTGGAAGACCTGTGGTAGAGCTGTGAGTTGTGCCAGATATGGGAATCATGGTAACTGCTGGGATTGCCAGCACACATATTCAGGATAATTCTCTTAGTATTACACATGATCTGGCATTTGGTGGAGTGGAAACCTTTTTATGTTTTTGTAGACCGTTTCCTGCACCCTGGGTGGTGCTTTGATCTCAGTGTGCATGCAGTCTATGACACCCAGTACTTTAGTGAAGTGTGCTACCAGGTAGAAATCCTCAAAGTTGTAGATCTGTCCTCAGGTGTATGGGAAAATATATGTAGTCACTTTTATGCTGTAGCATAGCATTCAGGAAATGAAGTAGGAACCTAGTTGCTGGTCCATTTGACACCCCCAGTATGTCCACTGTTGATCTCAGTAAGGTTCACATAGCTAAAATTCTGTGTGTTGCACATACCTTAGTCTCCATAGGAATTGGTTACCCTCAGTTTGCTCTTGCTCATAATTGAGGATGTCAGTGCTCCTGGAATGTGTTTCTATCCACCCTGTAATGTTCTACTATTTCCATCTCACATAGAATATGAAAAGTTAATGGGGTCTAAATACCCTTCCCCTTCCTGCTCGAGGTCTAGCAGCAGCAGCATAGACCTGAGCCTGTTGCACATACACATGCAGAAGAGCAGCCACAGCCCCTAACATTCTTTCCATGTAGTGTAGTTTCCATGGCTGTATTCCAATAGGTTTGGGAATTCAAGGCAAAAACTTCCACTGTTTATACAATTGCTTTATAGCTTGTTGAATAGCTCTTCCATTTTGGATTGGTGGATTAGCACACACTTCCCATTTTTTTCCCACTACTTATGCTATAATTAGTAGGCTACCATGTTTGTGTGGCTCTACACATTATGTAGAGGCTCTTACTGAATACAAAGAAGTGTACAGTCATCAACACACACATGGTTTTAGTGAGCTATGTAGGGTTTATTGAATCTAACCCATTGATAAGGCACACACACACACACACACACACACACACACACACACACACACACACACACATATATATATGTGTGTGTGTGTGTGTGTGTGTGTGTGTGTGTGTGTGTGTGTGTGTGTGTGTGTGTGTGTGTGTGTGTGTAAAAGAACAGTTGGATATATTTACATTTCATTCAAAACAGAAAGTTAGAAACCTTCTTTACCTAATAATGTGGACATGGGTAATCGTCGTGGAATAAGTAAAATATGAACAAATATAAACAAAGTTGTGTCAAATCAAGTTCAACAATGGCAAACCTTTGCAACCTGTAGCAAACAAATAATTTAAAAATAACACTTGCTTGAAGAAAGCTGACACAAGAATCCAAGAGAATGTCTTTTTCAATCAGAATAATTAAAGTGGTGAAGAGTCTTTCAGAGACACAGTAGCTAGCAGTCATCTTGGATCTCCCATGCTAAGGAGACTTTTGAGTACAGATGTTTATTTTCACATTTATATTGCTTGGATCCCCTCCTTTACCTCTTTACCTTGTTGGTTAGCAGCACATACTTTCAGCCTCAGGTACTCTTAATGCCATACAGTATGCATTTCCCTACAACACCTGAATGGGAGGATTCTTGTTAGCAGTTCAATTAGTTGAATGTCTTAGCTAATGTGCTGTTGGAGAGTGGAGATGTTAGTCCTTTCAGAAAAGTTAAAATGCCTTGGATGAAATCATGCCAACAGCAGGTCCCTTTAAATGGCTGCTGATACACTGGGACAGCAGGACAGACAATGCTGCCCTTTAGCTTGTTACTCAGAAGTCCTTGGTGCCTCAGTGGGTACTAAATCATCTCATTAAGCTCCTGGATAGAAAAGAAAACTCACATAGTTCTTCCATTCATAAAATATTATAAGCAGATGGCACAGGCCTTCTCTGGAATGTTTTCCATAAGGAAAAATAACCTGTCTAATGACAAAAGAAAAATGCAAAAAATAAAGTATCAATGTCCATCTAGATGCTAATCCCTTCAGTTCTGCCATCTTCTGCTTCATTGGTCATATATAATATATTGGTGTCATACAGTACAATCATCAGATACAATGCATACTTTCTACCCAATCTGTTGTGCACTCTTTTGACTTGTGTTTTCGTCTTTGGCATTATCATTAAAAACTCTAAACAGTAATGTACCACAGAAATGCCATAGAGTCACCTGCTTATTCTGCACATGCATGCAGGCTTACTCTTCCAGGTGTGCATTTGTCCATGCTTCCTCCAACCTCATGATATAGTCTGCACGCACTATTGAATTCTAGTCATATCATGCTGTCAGTATGTCTTGTCCAGCCTTTTCTCTACTGATCTGCATTCTATTTTTTCAGGTCTTCTTGTTGGCCCCTCTGACTGCATACAAGGCCTGCCTACAATTCATGTCATCCACTCTTCAACTATATGTGTTACTGTGATATGAGGTCTATGTTTCTCCACGATTTTCTTACCTCTTCACATGGCCACTACAGTGATATTTCTATTTTTTCAGGTCTTCCTGTTGGCTCTTCTGACTGCATACAAGGCATGCCTACAATTCATGTGATGTGCTCTTAAACTATATGTGTTACTGTGATATGAGGTCTGCGTTTCTCCACAATTTTCTTACCTCTTCACATGGCCACTACGGAGAGATTCTGTTGTGATGGTGTGATTAGCGTGTCCTTCCATCCATCTTTACACATTATGCTCGAGTTTAGGCATCTGTTCAAAGAGTGCATCTGAGCATGTTCCTCTTTCCATCCATTGATAATATTGGCTAGTCCTTTTTCTGTGCTCTCTGCAAACTGGATGATACTAGGATGCCACAGTGGTGTGAACTGCACTGCACTTAAACTGATATGTGGCCTCATGTAAGACATGCAATACTGCCTTGCTGCATGTGTGATGGGTTACCCATTTGCACATGTATAGCATTCCCTTTGCCTTGAGCTGTACACATGGGTGTATTGTTCACTTATCTCATCCATGTTTGCCTTTCTCTTGCTTGTTTTGCTGCACCACTTTTCAGGTGTCGCATGTGATCTGATGTTGATGGTTTGCATAACCATTTTCATGTCGCTTCCATCTGTCATTTCACCTTTATCCTGCTGTTGTTTAATTCACATTTCAGTCTGTGTACATGAATTAGCAGTTTAACTTGCACTATCGAGGCCTGATATTTTGGAAACTGTTTTTTGTATTTTCCTAATGCTTTTGTAAGCTATTCTCTATGTTACCAAGCTGAATAATGCTGGTTATTCACGTTGTTTTTTATGTGATAACATCTTTACACTTTGCTCAGGCCTGGCGTTTCACTTATCAGGTTTTTGTGACTGCCTCTTGCTTGTTTGTTGTTGATATTTTTCAAAGGGCTACACAATATGTGTTAGTAACATGGCTCCCATTTTTCCCTGCCTTTCTGATGTTATAGTTTTCTATCTGCGACATGATATAACATTTGGCTGGGCTGGTAGTGTGAAGAGGTATTGGCCTGATTTACTTATGCAATGCATTGTATGGCATTAGCAATAGGTTATGTCTGAAAAAAACCTTCATAATGAATTTTACATTTGCACTTAAAAGGTTCACTTAACACAGCGGCCTTCAGAGATCATGATACATCTGTAGAAGCAGGTTTTATTGAATGTCAGTGAACTTTCTACCATGTAAAAGTATAAGCAGTTTAAGTATATTACACATTTAAACCTGACCATCTATGCCTCTGGGAAATGTAGTCAGATTCTAAAAACATAAAAGCTTGATTTATTTGTTTGCTATTTGTTGACCAGTTGAGTTGTCTTGTCTGTTGACCCTTTTCAGCCATGGCATGGACTTATAATTGAGAAGTGGACAGAATATAAAGAAATAATATGTATACTGTAAAAATACATAATACATACATAGAAAACATAGAACATAAATGCAATAATAGTAGTTAGTGCAAGTGAAACTAAAATAACATATGTAAATACTTTAAATGTCACATTTAAACAATTGACAGGAGTTGACGTTTACCATGTGATAATGGTAATATTTGGTTTTAAGGCATAGGTATGATGACCTTTTCATGTTACAAAGGTTACTGACCTTTTCATGTTTTACTATGAGTCATGAAAACACTTACATATGTTTTCTTGCTGGGTTGCTCTTTCAGTACACATTTGAATAGCTCTAATAAGTGATGTATTCCAATTTCCTTTGGAAGATGGTTCTGAGTAGCTGGGCTAAGTTTACCAAATTATTTTCACTTATAACTGTCTTGAAGCATACTCTAGCTAATTAGAAATGATCACCTTGGTCAGCTATTATACAGTAGGTATTTTTTTTAATTTAGAGGGAGGATTTTGACAGTGGATAGTGGCCTAGATGAAGCAATTTGAAGCTAAGTATGCCTAGTGCCATTACAGCCTTGCTTTGTAAAGGCAACTGTTTGTTGGCCATCAGAAGATGGCAATGGTGGATTTAATAGCAAAACAAATCTGCAGATTTAATTGTCTACCAACTGAAGTTATTGTGCGTTGTTGCTACATTTCAGATATAGTAAGAGAAGGGTATATTCTAATTTTTGTAGCAAGACATTTCAGGTATTAACAGATTTACGTGCAACTGGAACTGGAGATGGGGGATTCTCTAACAGAGTTTCTGTTATGAAGAGCCTTGACAATAGTTTTGTCAGTGTGGACAGAAAAAGATAAGGATGATTCATGGTCAGCCGTATGATATTTTTGCAGGAAAATGACTGGAGTTGTGATGTGGTTGTTGCTCTTTGTGGTAATGAGTACATGTATTTAATTTCTATGTTGTGCCAAAGACCATAACACTGGATTTGCCAGGGTTGATTTTTACTGCTCACATACAAAGGGAGAATAAATTACATTTTAAGTTTTCTGTAATGTAACATGGGTTTTGGTAGATTCAAGGAGTATAATGTCATCAGCATAAAGTATAATGTTCAGATCAGGGTGATCATTGGTGAAGGCATTTACAGTTATTGAGAGCAACAGTGTCCCTAAGACAGATGCAATGTGTACTTCTATATTTAAGAACTCAGTATGTCAGTAGTAATCCTTAATGTGTAGCTGGAAGGTTCTGTTCTATAGAAAACCAAAGTTTAGCCTGCATATCCCTGTGCTCTGCTTTAGATTTGCCATGTTTGTGGATGCCACCATTTTATTGTGCTGGGCTGCAGCACGTCATGCTTGTCTTGAACTGTGTACTAGATTTGACATGAAAACCAGTCCCATACCGTAGAAGAAGGGCCACATCTATTGCACTGGTTTAGAACAGAGAATCAAAAAGCATATACTAGTACCAAGTACTCATGTTGATAACTGTCCATTTCATCCAAGCCCTGATTCCTTGTACTAGTAGTCCCTAATACTCACCGGTGCCTAGCCCATTTCTGATTACATGCTGCAGTATTCTTACTAGTAGTCCCTAATACTCACCGGTGCCTAGCCCATTTCTGATTACATGCTGCAGTATTCTTACTAGTAGTCCCTAGCACTCACCTGTGCCTAGCCCATTTCTGATTACATGCTGCAGTATTCTTACTAGTAGTCCCTAGTACTCACCTGTGCCTAGCCCATTTCTGATTACATGCTGCAGTATTCTTACTAGTAGTCCCTAGTACTCACCTGTGCCTAGCCCATTTCTGATTACATGCTGCAGTATTCTTACTAGTAGTCCCTAGTACTCACCTGTGCCTAGCCCATTTCTGATTACATGCTGCAGTATTCTTACTAGTAGTCCCTAGTACTCACCTGTGCCTAGCCCATTTCTGATTACATGCTGCAGTATTCTTACTAGTAGTCCCTAGTACTCACCTGTGCCTAGCCCATTTCTGATTACATGCTGCAGTATTCTTACTAGTAGTCCCTAGTACTCACCTGTGCCTAGCCCATTTCTGATTACATGCTGCAGTATTCTTACTAGTAGTCCCTAGTACTCACCTGTGCCTAGCCCATTTCTGATTACATGCTGCAATATTCTTACTAGTAGTCCCTAGTACTCACCTGTGCCTAGCCCATTTCTGATTACATGCTGCAGTATTCTTACTAGTAGTCCCTAATACTCACCTGTGCCTAGCCCATTTCTGATTACATGCTGCAGTATTCTTACTAGTAGTCCCTAGTACTCACCTGTGCCTAGCCCATTTCTGATTACATGCTGCAATATTCTTACTAGTAGTCCCTAGTACTCACCTGTACCTAGCCCATTTCTGATTACATGCTGCAGTATTCTTACTAGTAGTCCCTAGTACTCACCTGTGCCTAACCCATTTCTGATTACATGCTGCAGTATTCTTACTAGTAGTCCCTAATACTCACCTGTGCCTAGCCCATTTCTGATTACATGCTGCAATATTCTGCATCTTCTTCTATCCACTGCACATAATTTAGTATGGATGGTTCTTATTCTCTGCTGTGCATTTCACAAAAGTGACTGACTCCATTGTGCTTTAATGTATCCTTCTTTTGCTGATTATTTATTCCCTGCTATATTGTATCCTCAGTCTTTTATGGTATCACATGCCTTGGTTCATTACTTGCTTTTTAATATTGTGTAGTACTGTGGCATTCAAGCCTGCTTTTGATGTCCTGAAAACTGTATTTTACCACCCACATCTATTATACCTAACACCGCTTATAATATTTTACCTGTTACATTATCTGCCTTTGTCTTTTATGTCAACCAGCTTACAAAATCTTGGAAAGTTGTATCAATAGCTCCTAGGATGATTTGGTATGTAATTTGTGCCTGCTACTCAGCTGTACACTAACAAATTGGCACTGCATAGATGACTACATCAGAATAGTCCTGCCTCTGCTGTAGCATGCTTATATTATCACTTTGGTGAACATTTCATGGATTACTGAGCTGCGACATCCATACCTGCTGCTCAGCAGATGCTTGTAATAATGCACTGAATTATGCTGTGCTGTATTTAGCTGTACTAGGTTGTACTTTATTGAGCTTTACTGAGTGCACTGTATTGTTGGATTATAGTGAACTGTATTCTGCTATAATGAACTGGGTTGCACTGATATGTATGGTTTTGTAATCATTTTCACCTGTTTTGCTATCCTGTATTGTACTGAATTGCACCATTTACGCTTCAGTTTCCATAATCTCATATATGTCACCAGGTGCAGTTAGATCATTCATGAGTCCTCAGTCTGTATCCATCCCATCTTTTGCTAGCATTCTACAACTTGAAAAAAAAGAAAACACTGTTGTTTTGCATAATTGGCTTAGTTATTGGTGATATGCTAAGGGGACCCAATGTGTGTTAGTCTGTAGGGGATGTGAAAAACAGACACACTTGCTTTGCAAATATTGCCTTTTGTTTATACTATAAGGGTTTTGTACAGTGGCTAAGACATTTTCTACCACCCAGAATACCTTTTAGGTGATGTCAGTCTAATCTGGCTGCCAACCTTGTAAAAACACACTATATTCTGGCAAATAGCAATGTAGTGCTGCTCTAGTATAGAAAATTAAATTCAAAAATGTCCTTTCAAGGCCTTCTTAACTCTCAAAATCATTGATATTTGTGGTATGAATGAAATCTGGTTGCACATCAGTGACAACATCCCTCCCTTAATTTATTTTCATTGTGGTGTTAATTAAGGCTTACAAATGTACATAGGTTCATAGGTTCATAGTTGTGTACTAGGCTTATGGCCCTGGAGCCTTTACAAGCCTAGCCCATAGAAGTGCCCTGGCATTGTGCTGACTGATGTTAGTTCCCAGTGCCTCTATCATGTCGATCCACTGGAGTGTTCCCTTATTGAACTTTCTATTTCCCATCCTCTCAGTAAGATTTCTCTTGAAGAGGGGCAGTGAGGTGCTCTGCTTGACACGTATAGGAAGTCTAATCCAAAGCATGGGCAGTCTCTAGGTTATGAACCTGTCCCCCCAGCATGTTCTGTTGATTGTGGTAATGAGGTTGAGGTCTCTACAGCATGTGGTGTGGAGGGATTGGGATTTCTTTAGATGTAGCATTTCTAACAGAGCTAGGTCAGACATGGCTTTGTAAGTCAAGCAGAGATTGCCTCTTAGTAGATAATATGAGACAGAGAATAGCTGGAGTTTTTTGAGTCTGTCTATGTACGACATGTGTTTAAGGCCTAGGATCCTCTTCGTGAGGTACTTTTGTGCCATTTCCAGCTGTTGCATGAGTCTAGTGAGGTACATGCCAAATGGAGCATTAAACTCGATGATTGGCCTAATGAGGGAAGAGTAGAAAGAGATGATGACCTCTTTCTTCCTGAATGCAAAACCCTTGGTAATGTGATATGCCACATAGAAGGACTTTCTGACCACTGTGGCAATGTGGTAGTTGAAGGAGAGGTTTCTGTCAACCTGTGTCCCCAGATCTCTTATAATGCCTTCAGTGTTCAGTAGGCTCCCTTCAATGTGGTAATTTGTGGGAGCTGAGTTTTTCCCAAAGGGGATGGTGACGCATTTTTTGGCAGTAAGCTTAAGGCCATGGTTTTGATACCAGTCATTGGTCTCAGTGAGGCCTTTCTGTAGGATGTCTATATCACTTGAGGAGTTAATAATGGCTCCCAGCTTGCAGTCGTCTGTGAACTTGGTCAACCAGAGTCCCTCCGTATTGGCCTGGACTTTTGAGAAGTAGATGCCAAACCAGAGAGGACCCAGGACCAATCCCTGTAGGACTTCACTCGTGACTGGTCTGCAGTCTGACTTTGAGTCCGCTACCTTCACACTGTGTGCCAATTTGCAACCCACCTACTGATATAGGGGTTGATGCCTTGTTTGGTGAGTTTATCAATAATTCCTGAGTGGAGAATGGTATCAAATGCCTTGGTCAGATCGAGGTAGGCTGTATGAACTGCCTTGCCATTATCCTCAGCTCTGGTGACTGATTCGAAGACCAGGTTGAGCAGGCATGATATATCTTTCACAAAACCAAATTGCATGGGATCTAGAGTTTGGAGATTCCCTATATCCTTGTTAATTAGGTCCATGATGATGTGCTCCATAGCCTTACATATCAGACTTGTCAGGCTAATGGGGATATCATTTCCAATGTCTGTAGCCACTCCCCCTTTATGGAAAGGGATGACTGTAACAGTGTGGTGTCAGGTCACTTTGTAGTTCATGTAGAACACATCCAGGAATATTGTAGGGTCCCATGGAAGCTGCATTCTTGGTCTTGGACAATGCAGCTTTAACCTGTGCTGCAGCAATGCTGGGTGTATGACATTCCTCCGGTATTGTGATTGGTCCTTTGGGGGGGGGGGTGACGGGTAAGGTTGGCACTGAATCTGTAGGCCAGTATGTTGGCAATATCTGTTGGCTCGATATAAGAGGTTATTATTGATGAATTGCTGACAGAAATACTGAAAAGCAGAACACCTTTATCCAACAACAACTCCTTTTTCTTTAAATACACCACCACACATCACATGACCTGCAGCCAAGGTCATATGATCAACTACATCAGTATTTAATATATCTACTAGCATTTTACTAAATAATATAAAATTCAAATATACACATATAAATATACACCTATTCTTATATATAAAAAAGTATAATATATCTCAACACTCAAATTCATCCACTCAACACTCACATCTTACTTAATGTGCATAAAATTATAAAAATAGTTATTTATTCAGTACTATAAAATTCTTACAGCAATCTTAAAAACATGACCAAATCCATGTTACCTAAACATTAATCATTTCAAACAATTGTGCTGCAACTATTGGTTTTATTGACACGGCTGCATTTAAACCAGGTTCAGTGTCTACTATCCACTCATATTCCTTACTTCTAATTGATTGCATATGTCACCCCTCTTAAATTTATATGTTTATATAAAGCATTTGTCTCACATTGCCTCCTAATGCTGTCAACCTTCGGTTGTCATCCCCACATAAAAGATGAACATGCTACACAAGTTGCTATGTATACAACACACATGTTGCCAGTCCATTAAAGTTGTAACGTTTATTAGTAACAGGATGTTGAAATGTACTGTTATTTAATAAACTACCATCTTAGGTTGGCATTATATCAATGCAACAACTACAATTGTAGCAACATATAGTGCCTCTAGTTCTTCCTTCAGGTTGTAAGGTGGAAGGATGTGAAAAATCCTTATAACATAAGAATGACTTCAAAGACCTTTTATTCCTATAAGCAAATGAGGGTGTAATTCCTACAACTGCTCTTCGTCATCCTGTGCTAGAGTACTTTCCAGTATTTATTTATAACTCTTCTAACTATATGTGTTTTCATATTATATGACGTTATGAACCTTAGTTTACCATCATCTCTCATTCTCTCCAACTCATTGCTAACACTATTATCAGGAAGAGATATAGGTTTGTAGGATGTCGTTCTATTATTCTTAACTAAATCTCTCATACTATCTACTAACTTCTGTGGGTACCCACTAGCTATAAAGTCACCACATGTCTCATCTAATTGTTTTACAAAATTCTCTTCAGTATTATTAAGTCTACTAATTCTTATCAACTGGGCCTTCACTATGCCCTTGAAAACATGGGGGGCATGCATACTTGATGCTTCTAGACCAGATGAAACCTCTTTTTTATACACAGTGGTAACAAATTTGTTATCATTCATTTTCAAATTTGTATCCAGAAAATTCACACTACTTTGTGAACATTCCATTTTGAAATTCAAAAAGGATGTTGTGTTATTTATATAGGCATTAAAGTTTAACAAATCCATATGGGTACCTTTCCAAATAAGGAAGCAGTCGTCCACAAACCTTTGATAAAATTGGACCCCATCATTTATAAAGCCACTATCATTAAACAAATATGTCCTTTCCCACTGGTATAGGACTATGTTATGTTAGCTATGGGAGTACCCATAGCCACACCTGTTAGTTGCACATAATGTTGTTCATTAAAATAAATACATTATTCCTCAGCACTACATCTAATAACATACAGATATTATCAGAATGTCTAGATGTAAAGCCTGAGTGCAAGTCATTACAGACTCTACACCATAATCAATGGGAATGACAGTAAACAAAGAGGCTATATCCAGCACAGCCATATACATATTCCCATTTTCCCAGAGTGTATCTTTCATATCAACTTGCCATCTGTTTAGTTTCATTAAGAAATCTATTGTATCTTTAATAACAGTAGTGCAAATAGATAACAGGGTTGCAGTTGCCTTTGCAAATACAAAGAGATAGGCTCCGTGACCCATCCTTTGCCGAAACAATTGGTCTCATTGGTGGATCCTCCTTGTTTTATGCACCTTGGGAATCCCATATAATTGTGGTATTATGGGACTAGTCACAGTAAAAATGGAATAAATCAATGTAATATCACCTGCTAACTGTATGTCGTATATACACATGTTAACATAGGATACATATTTCTTAACATCTAGACTAGAAATAAGTTTAAAGGCTGTCTCATCCCCAAGCAAAAGTAGGACAGATTCTATATACTTGGTTCTATCCATAATCACCACAGAGCCCCCCTTGTCTGCTTGCTTTATGATTATGCTAGGTTCGTTCCTTAATTCTTTAAGAGATATATGCTCTGTATACATAAGGTTAAAATACTATTGCCTCTTGATTTCATATCATATGTATTTCTAAGTTCCGACTCACACAAGTCATGAAAGGCTACTAATATTGGTATGGTATTTGGAATGAAACCTTTTACAACCCTTTTCATTTACTACTTCATTACCAAAAATGAGTTTTAAGGATACACTCCTCACAAACATTTTTAAATCCGTTAGTACATTTACAATGTCATCAGGACTTGTAGGAATAAATCCCATACCTCAGTACTGAGCAATGTCCACTCTCAATGCTAAAGATGATAGATTCAAAACATCTGCCTTTACTTTCTGGCTATTTTCAGTTGTTTTGGGGAAATAGATAATTTCGTTTGTTATCTATACCGCCAGCCTACCCTCGAGGCAGATCTGGATGCTGCCTCTCTGCTCGACAACTCTTTCTGGCTGTTGTAACTGAAATGGTTTATTAAAAATTATGTATAGGTTGTGTAGTCCTTTTCGGCTCTTCCGTTGATCTAGATGCCAAGAGAGATCCACATGGTACACTTTCTGACTAGCACCATGAGGTGCCAGCTACTGCTCGTCATCTTTCACGCTGCTCGCATGATGCTGTGACGACAGTGGGGTATGCTTGCAGTTTCAAAGACATCCAGTGACAAAGCAACTCTTTTTACTGATTCGATGTGGACTTACTATGCGTTTTAAAGTTTGTTTATCTCTCCAGCCCTGTCAGTCCTGGCAAGAGAATATATTGCCAGTTTGAAAAATCGCCAATATCTCTGAAAGTCTATTATCTAACGCTGATAGTCTATCCATCATAGCTTGATGAATGGATAGACCTTCCTTCAGCATGGCATATTAAACAAATTATCCTCCATTTCTATTATTTCCTTTTTAAGACCATTTTCTATGTCCAAGAAAAATCATTCATTAAGCCATATAGTCATGGCTTAATTTGAGATTCAGACATTGCCATTTTTTCAGTAAATCAGGGTAGGTGTTCCCATAAGAGGGCATCTTTAGAATTCTTAAGCCTCTAGGCACAATCCCTTTCTCCATATATGCTGCAAAGCTATAACGTTGCCACTGCATAATTTTCCTTTCAAGACTGTAAAGTAAATGTTCAAACTCCTGAATATTCACCACCGGTGTATTAGGTTCATTTTCATGTATAGGTAATGTCTCAGTAGTAACATGCAGTAGGGGATTTACTTCCCTTTCAAACCACCTTTTTAAGCGATTCGAAGTATCCATTAGGCTGCAAGAACAGGCTTGATGTAACCCAACTATTCAGCACAGGTACACAAACGTAGTTATTATTGATGAATTGCTGACAGAAATACTGAAGATCAAAAACACACGAACACAGTTGAGTAAAAAGCAGAACACCTTTATCCAACACAAAGCTTTCGGGACAACTCCCTTTTTCAATGATTAACACAAGGTGCAGTTACATTCACATTTAAATACACCCACCACACATCACATGACCTGCAGCCAAGGTCATATGATCAACTACATCAGTATTTAATATATCTACTAGCATTTTTACTAAATAATATAAAATTCAAACTTTTATATATATACACATATAAATATACACCTAAACTGTGTTCGTGTGTTTTTGATCTTCGATATAAGAGGTACCATTGTGCAGTAACTCAGAGCAAACCTGGGTATTGCTGTGGAGATTTTTGATATAACTTTGTGGTTGTTTTTAGTGTCTGCTGCAATTCTACCTTCATAGCTGGTTTTAGAGATTTTGATGAGGGATCTCAACTTTTTGTCACCTTTTTCTGCAACAGTTTCTTCCTTCTGTTGTAGAGTTTATTAATGGCAGGGGACCACCATATTGGCTTCCTTTTTTGGAAGAGAGCCTCTTGGTTTTGTTGGGTATGACTAGTTCCATGCATTTATGTACATGTTCATACAGTGCATTGGTGTGTGACTCGGCAGTCATGCATCTATTTTCCATTGACATAAGTGCCGTGAAGTTAGCCACCTCTGTTTTTAGGAGCCGAAAGTCAGCTTTACAGAAGTTTGTCATGGTGGTTACCTTTGTGAGGAGTGTGGGTGAGATGTCCAGGGTGATTAGTTTATGGTTGGATTTAACCAGGGAGGAATTGACTATTGGTGTAGAGAAACAGTTGCCTATGTTAGTAATAACCAGGTCAAGGATGTTGCTTCCTCTAGTGGGGGTAAGAATGAGCTGGTCCAGGGCACTGGAATTGATGAATTCCAGGAAGCGTTGGGCCAGTATATTGGTGTATGAGTAGTTTTCCCAGTTGATGGAGGGGTAGTTGAAGTCACCTAGTATGAGAGTGATGGTTTGGACCCTAATATTTTCCAGGGTGCTTAGGAACATGGAGTGAGAGTCTTGGGATATGGTTGGGGACCTATAGCAGACTATGACCTGAATCACTCTCTTACCCAATGTTAGCTGTACCTGAAGTATCTCAAATGCATTATGCTGGGCTACTAGTCTGGAGGTTTGCATATCCTTTATGAATATGGAGACACCACCACCTTTGGAGGTTCGGTCATGTTCTGGGGCTGAAAGGTGTGGAAAGAGTTATAGCCTGGCAGTGCAGGGGTGCTTTCTGCTGCTTTAAATCAGGTCTCCATTACAGCACAAATGTTGATGTTCTCCATTTTGAGAAGTGCTTTGAGCAAGTGCATCTTGAGATTTAGACTCCTAGTGTTGAGCAGCATGACTCTCAGACTGCATTTATTTATAGCTGTTACAGTGGTAATTTGGTCATTGTGTATTGGGCAAGCTGTTTTGCCTTCGGGGCTTAGGTTGAAGAGCACACTGTGTATGTGAGCTATGTGTCTTGTGGTTTGTGCTGTGTTGTGGTGGTCAAATGCATTTCTGCCTTGGAGGTCCCTGCTGTTTGGGTAGATTTTTATTGAGAGCCTCCGTGAAGATGGGTATGCGGTTTGTGTTTTTATGTGAGAGCTGTGATGGTGGGTGTTCTGGAGGGCTATGTGTTGCATGTGTTGCATGTGGTGTGGTGCAGATGTTGACCAGCTATTCCAGTCTTGGTTTGAGAGTGCATGGCTTCCCATTTGGATATATATAAGTGCATCTCTCACAAGTCTGAGTGTTGGGAGGTAAGAGGAGAGGGTTGTCTGTGTACATGAGGCAGTTGCTGCATTGCCTCAGAATGCCCAAGTTTGCCAGGTTATTAGGAGAAAGCACAGGCAACTGATCTTTAGACATGTCAGAAGGGATAGTCATTATTACTAAGTAATGGAGCTGTTTTCTTATATATTCCTTTTACAGTAAAAATGTCAGTCAAGGTGTCCAAGTCTGTACAAAGTACGTATACCCTGAAAATTTAAGGATGAAGTATTAAGGCAGATATTCTGAAGTTAGAAAGAAATCAAGCAGTGCTTACAGAAAAATAAAGAATTAGCTTGTCAAGAATGATGAAAAGAAGGGAGTTGCATGAATGGCTGCTGTCTGGCTACTACTAATGCTGGTCTCAGCACAGCTTCACTCTGTTGGGATCATAGCCAGCCTTAGGCATAGGCCAACTTGGCGGCTGCCTAGGGCTCTGTTGTAGCAGGGGCACTTTATTTGGTGTAGGTAGACCAGGATGGGGGCACGGTGGTGTGGGGTGGCACCATGGAGCCCTTTTGCCTAAGGCACCGGTTGACTTAAGGCCACTCCTGGTTGGGGTATAATACTCCTTTGCTTCTTCTCTCACCAGAAGCAAAATGTTAGCACCAATCCCAAGAAGAGAAGTAGGCCACAGCCTGTTTGGTTATCCACATTCTTGTCCCAGATGATGCAAGGGTCTGTAGGCTTGTAGCGTTTTTCTGGTAGATGCCTAAAATAGCAACCAGACCAAAATGGTAGGGTAAGCACAGACACTCGCTCTCCAACCAAAAAGAGTCAGGAATCAATGCACTTTGCTGCTACACACACCAGGATCAAAATATAAGCACAGATTCCAAGCTGTCACCTATAAAGCAGTTATTAAGCTTTCTGGTGATCAACATTCTCCAGGAAATAATGTAACTGCACTCCTTCTCTCACTAGGAGAAAATAGAAGCACTAATCCCAAGAAGACTACTGAGAGGCAGAATGTGGGCTCTCCAATAACTGGTGGTCTTGCAATAGATGCATAAAAGGTAAGATGAAAAAAGTGGTTTATCCTAAACACTGCAGTCTGCACTAAAACAGTTAGATGTAAAAGTAGATATCTTAAGTTTTACCTGTCTAAAAAGTTAAGTTTTAGTGAAGAGTCACTATTTTTAAAACAGCAAGACAGATTGAAAGGGAGTGGTCACTTTTGTATTCTGGTACTATGGAATACAGTAGGATGGCCAATAAATGTTAAATAGTTGAAGGGGAGTGATTTCACAAAATGATAATTTTGTGCTTACACCAGCCAGAAAAAGCAGAGAAGAAATGAGATATATGGTCAAATTAACATAAGGGGCTGGCAACTAGAAAAACAGTGATGTTTAAGAACACAACAGTAACCGGGTGGGAGTTTGGGAAAAAATTCTGTCTGACTCACAAGAGACAGAGTTGTGGTCTCTTTTCACGTTTTAATATGCAGTTAAAAGCAGAATACAAGTAAAACACACTGTAAAGAGAACAAATCACAGTATGCAAAATAAAAAAGGCAATAAAGTAATACAAAATACAACAAATAAAAAGCAAACTAACCTTTCCCTCACAGCAAACTGTAGCAGAGTCTGGGTGAGCCTTTCCAGTAATGCTGGAAATGGCATGCTTTTCTTTATCTGAAACACCACTAAATTTGGACAAATTAACCATCTCAATGCCCTCTAAGTCCTTCATATCCTATAACCTTAAAACAGTACCACATATCACATTCTGTCCAACTGCATTTCATCATGAGTGACAACTACAAACCACAACACATATCTCTAAAAAAATGTATTCCTTCTTCATTGACCCAAATACAATATTTCTAACTGACTTTGATTATCCTTTAAGAAACTCACCAACATACACTTCTGAAAATAAATATGTTCAATGATTTTGTGACATTATCAGTCCCAACTGTCTCAATCAAATTGTATCTGCCCCATTACAGGCACTATCATATCAACCTTGTCATCACCAGCAAAGCCCCTGTCTGATCACCTCCCATTGTCCAATGCATACTGGCAAAATTAGATAGCTGAATTATTTCCTTCACCACACAATCACCCTGTAGGTCAGCAACCAGCCCATCAATCTTTAGAGTCTTCCCCAAACAATTTCCTTCCATTCTGTTATTACCTAATATGGTCTATAAGTCTCCCATCCCTCAATTAACTGATAGCACTTTCCACTCAGATGAAGAGTGTATAGCTAACATTCTTGCAAATAAATTCAGCTACAGCTTCTCACCACTGTCATTCCAGAGTTGGAGGACAAAGTGTAACCATTCCAAGCACATCCTGCCCACTGCCCAGTAATCACATTTGTATTACTATCCTTCACTAGGAGCAAACATACCAGCTCTGTTGGTTCATATAATACAGAGGGCAGTTTCCTTGGCAGCAATGAAGACTAGTTCTCAGACCTCTTTCTTAAACTATTCATTCATAGTTTCTCTACTGCATACATGACAGATTCTTGGTGAGCAGCTGTATTCCCCTCCTGGCAACTATGACCTATTACTCTCACTTGCATTATTTAAAAGTGAAAGAAATGTGTCATTGTGGTCCTCATAAACAGGGACATAGGAGGGCTACAACTACTAGACTCTAACCAATGCTGCTTTATAAAAATTAGGCTGTGCCTATTAAACCTTATCAACATCTTTGAAAGGGTTTAAGAAGTACTAGATGAGCATAACTCCATGTATCCAGTTTACCTTGATTTATCTTAAACTTTTAATGCTATACTACACTGTATCATCATCAATAAACTGGTCAAACTCAGCAAAAATGTATATGGTAATCCACTGGATTGCCAAATGCATCAGTACAAGACATCATTCTATTGTGGGTGATAGCACATTATCTCCCAAGAAACTTTGACCAGTGGTGTACCATAGGCTTCTGTTTTTGTGACCACTTTGAACTGGCATATTTTTTTCTAATGTCAACTCTGCCACTAATATTCTCTAGCTGACTGTTTCTGCAAATGATTGCCATCTTAAAGACCTTGACATTTTTCTTTATGACACTTGTATCTTCCAAGAGGGCCTAATTGATATATACCCGTGGTGTCAGGAGCACGGTATGCAGACAAACAGTAAAAATTTATCTGTATACAGTTCATGAAAAGGAACTGGCACACATCTATTACATGGATTATATCACCTTAATATAGGCACTGCCATTAGAGACCTATGTACCTCTGTGGATAATGAAGTCTCTTTTAACTGTCATGTATCCATAGCAATTAAAAACACTTTGTCTACCTTGCCCAAGTGATTAGTAATGGTATATTCTGTAGGTCAAATGAACTTCTCCTCTTACTATTTTTTTAGTAGCCGCATTCTAGAATACAAAGCATCTTTTGGTGTGGACCTTTACAAACACTTAACTCTGATGGAATATTCCCAGAGGTTCTTCAACCAAACAGACTTCCAAGTCGGACCACCCTATGTTACACGGAGTGTTTAAAAGCCTGTTCTCTCTCTTCTGTCTTTTACAGATTCCTATGAGATTTACTTTGGCATGCAAAGCTGCAAACAATCCAATCTGACTTGAGCCACTGCATATCTACAAGACTGGTAACAAGACAAATACAAGACCAAATGTCCTAAATTGGTATTGCAAGATAAACAGCAACTGTTGCATAGGTAAGTATCTTTCCAAAAGAAAGGAGTGCAGATCTCTCTACTTTTTATCGCAACAGGCCCCCCTCACTATTTTAAATCTAATATTGCCAAATGGGTGGGAAAACTCAAATTTACCCCAATGCTCACCTCTATCATTTATAGAAGCAGGAAGTAATTACTACTTAGGTGTACCCTTGTACTGAAGTTGTCTAGGTTTCAAAGGGCTTAACTGG
The DNA here is from genome assembly GCF_019279795.1 of Protopterus annectens. Taxonomy (NCBI): domain Eukaryota; kingdom Metazoa; phylum Chordata; order Ceratodontiformes; family Protopteridae; genus Protopterus; species Protopterus annectens. The sequence continues at coordinate 1,023,044,198 of NC_056731.1, read as the reverse complement.
TGTACTGACAGCAGCAAATTGTAAATTATGAACCTATTGTTAAGACCATGAATTAAGCAATGCAATCAGAAATTTGTTTTGTGTCATCTATTTAAATCTACAAACAAAAAAAGGTTTCAGTGCAACATTATTAATATGGGACAAGAAGTATCATAATGAATGGTTGGGTTTAGACCTAGGTAATGTGGAATACAAAAAATATAATCTGACATGGGAGAGAAAACAAAGGATTTAGTCCAAATGCTAGAATAGAAAACTGAAAGTAAAGATTTAAATGCTTAATGACAAAGAAAGTATTGAATATACATGGATATGAAGGACACTGTAGGGAGAAACTATTGAGCTAAGAAAAACATAATAGTCAAATAAAATGATTTTGCCTGACTTGAGGGGATTAAATGCATTAAAAATGATAAGCAAGGAGAAATGTTTGTCAAGTTTGATCAGGAAAAGAACTACAATGCATTGTTTATGAATATGGATTTTTTTGTTTGTTTGTTTGTTTTCGTTTGTGATAAGGAATGAAAAGTGGAGTACACAGACTTTATGGCTTTGGGAATATAGGTATGCTGGTATGAAAATCTTGTATTGGAAGGAATATATATATATATATATATATATATATATATATATATATATATATATATATATATATATATATATATATGGGTCTATTGCTTTTAATTGAATACCACTAATTTGAAAAAAGAGCAGTAGACCGTTCAGTTACGTGAAAGTGCACTTATTCAAAAGTGCACTTTTGCAAAACTTGATTCAATGAACCGGTAGAGAGATAAAAAAAAAAAAAAAAAAAAAAGAGAAAACACTTACTAACATTACATTGAGTGGGGGGGCTTTACCCCACACTCCCCTACTTAAATATACCAACTCTGAGGTTGCACTACAGTGGGGAACATGTAAATTCCCTATTCCCCAATGTAGTGTGCCTCAGCGCCTCAGTTTCCCTGTACTTTTCGTTGAACCATGCTTCGCGGAAATGCACTTTCGCTTAACCGAGGATCCACTGTTCGTTTTCAGTAGATCCATATATATATATATATATATATATATATATATATATATATATATATATATATATATATGTGTGTGTGTGTGTGTGTGTGTGTGTGTGTCTACTTTTATGGAGTGAAAATACAGTTACCCAAATTTCAGTTTACTGAGACAACACCGAAATTTCACAAAACCGAAACTGCACATTACAGACATTTTTTACAGGGAATCAAGACACATGGCCAACATGGAGAAATTTGCCTTTTTTCCCATTGCAGTGTTATCCCGGAGTTGGTATACTTAGTAAGGAGGGTGTGGGGGGGTGTAGCCTCTCACCAGGGTGGGTTTGACATACTGCGGCATTGTTTTGGTTCAATGTTGGACAAGTATCACTATTCCCTGTAAAAAATATTCAGTAATGTACAATTTCAGTTTTGTGAAAGTTCGGAGTTGTCGTCTTGGTAATAAGTGTAAATTTGGTCTGTAGAACTAGACCGAAATAGATTAGCTATAGATACATATTTACACACACACACACATATATATATATATATATATATATATATATATATATATATATATATATATATATATGTATATACATATATATATATATATATATATATATATATATATATATCTATATATATGAATTCCAAGATGGCTGCCGACTAGATTAGTCCCTACTCATAGAGCTCCTCACAGCTACTTAACTTTTTGTGATTTTATAACTTTATAACTAACTTTTTCCTCAGTTTTTTCAGAAAAAATATTTTTTAAATCTTTTTCTGCATAACTGGATTAGTTTTGGCTCGGAATTTATTATCCTGGGATTTAATTTACTTCAGAACAACTCTGATATTACATCTGTTTAGTCACCTGCTGCTCCTGTCTATTCCTGGATCCTGATATCCTGTCAAGTGCACTTCATTTCTGGGCATGGCTACAAAATCTGACTCCATGGAGACTCAACCTACAAAGGCCAAATTTTCTTCAATGCTCTCTCCTGAAAAAGACTCCAGTTCAAAAAGATTAAGGACATCCAAACAATCTGCTGAAACTACCAAAGTAAGTAACAAAGACTTAATTGATTCAAACTTTCACCTAGAGGAATTAAAAGTAGCATTAAAACCTATCCAAAGTGCTATCCAAAACTTTTCAGAACAGTTTGCTGACTTTAGTAAAACTTTAAAACAAATAAATGACAGAATGGATATGATAGAAAATAGAAATACAGCTTTAGAGATAAAAACTGACTCATTGGAAACTGTTCTTAAGTCTAAAGATAAGATTATTTCTGATATTCAAACTAAACTGCTGGATCTAGAAGCCAGAAGTCGAAGAAATAATATCATTATTCGTGGTTTGCCTGAGTCTTATGACAATAAAAACCTATTATCTGTGACTAAAGACATCTTTGAAACACTGCTAAACTGTGAAACATCCTCAAAATCTATAATTGTTGAGAGAGCACATAGAGCATTACGTTCTAGACAAGATTCCTCTGCACCAAGGATTATTTATACTAAGTTACTAAACTTTCAAGATACTTTCCAAATCCTGGAGACTGCTAAAAGTAAAAAGCAATTTATTTGGAAATCTCACAAACTGTCATTCTCCCAAGATCTTCCTTCTCAAATAAAATTAAATAGACAAAAACTTGCTCCTTATTGTGCTGACTTGATAAAAAGAGGGATAAGATTTTGTATGTCTTATCCAAATACTTTGTCTTTTACATTTAATGACAGGAGATTTGTGTGTTCTGATCCCATAGAGGCTAAAGATATTTTTGTTAAAACATTTAAAAAGATTCCAGACAATGTATCATAATTTGTTACTCT